>NC_057016.1:4370961-4375633 GCF_000002595.2 Chlamydomonas reinhardtii | reverse complement strand
GTGTCGGTAGCAGCAGCAATAGCAGCAGTAGCAGTAACAGCAGTAGCAGTAGGGCACATTAGGGAGTAGCAGGCAGTCTGGGGAGGATTGGCAGGTCGAGTACGCAACTCGTGTCTGACAGCAAACGCAAACCCTGTCGCCCCCCCTCTCCCCGGCAACGCACCTGGTCGTGGTTGCCTACCAGCATGAGCACCGGGCAGCGCCACCCCGACATCTCCTGAGGCGGAGGAGATAAGGAGAAGGGAGTTGCATGAGCCCAACCGGTTTTTACCATTGCCACAAAGAAACTAGGGGGGTTTGCATGCGCGAGCGCAGCGCAAGTGGGGGACGGGGGTGAAATGGGCGGTTGCGCCATCCCGGCATGCAACTAGGGGCACCGTTTACCTCCCCCTCCTCCCCTCCTCCCCTCCTCCCCCGGCGCCGCTCGCCCTGCCGCTCCACGACGCCTCGGCCCACATCCCATAAGTATTATCGCTTGCAACTAACACCTCTGCCTGTGCTCCGCTCGTTTCCGTTTTGGTGCTCCGCTCGTTCTCAATTAGTTTTGGGTTGGTATTTGCAACCCGCCTCCCCCTCCCCTCCTCCACCTCCCCTCCCCCAGCTCTCGCTCTCACCTGCAGCACCTGGTTCAGCGGCTCCACAGGCAGAGCGCCGCGCTTGTCCCAAAAGTCACCTGGGGTGGGGGGTGGGTGGCAGTAAGCAACCAGAGACGCGAGAAAGCAGGACCGGACAGGACAGGACAGGTGGTATGGGGGCGGAGGATTTCACGTGCCCGAGCCCAGTGAACCGGTCCCGTATCGAAATGGCGGGGGGGGCAGCTGAGTGAGCGGGTCCGCCACCAACCTGACAACACCCAGCCAACCTGCTACCACCCAAATCCACACCAAACCCACACCACATCCACACCCACACCCACGACCACACCCAAGCCCACCTAGGAACAGGATGCCGGCATTCCGCGCCTGCGCCTCCGAGTGAACCGCCCGCAGCACCTGTGTGTACGTGTGTGCGTGTGTGTGTGTGTGTGTGTGTGTGTTGTGATGGTGGTGGTGATGGAGGTGGTGGTGGGAGGGATCGTTCTAGGGCTGTGGCTGTGGTTTGAGGAGGTGTGGAGGCGTGAGGACTGCGCGGCTGAGCCCATGCCGGTTGGCCCGCGGCCCTGCGGACCCATCCCAGAGAGATCCTCGCCACATACGCCGCACTACTGCCCACATCCCCAGTACCCATGTGCTATCCACACGCAAACACACGCACACACACACACACACATACACACACACGCACACACACACACACACACACACACACACACACACACACACACACTCTCAGCATCGCATACACTGTCTTTGTGATTTGTTTTCCTTGTGCTCTTTAACACTAAGACTCTCCCTCGCACCTGCAGGCACACCCCCAGTGACGACTCGCGCACGTGCAGGTCACTGAACACCACCCATTGCTGCACAGCCGTGAAGGCGGCGCCGCGAGGCAGCTTGGAGCTAAACACAACCGGCTGCGGCGGCGGCGGCTGTAGCTGCTGCTGCAGCGGCTGCGACGACTGAGGCTGTAGCAGCGGCTGCGCAGGCTGGGAAGAGGAGGGGGAGGAAGAAGGGGTGGAGGGGGCGGTGCGGCTTCGCCGCGTGCGCGTGCGAGCCGGCGTGGCTGCTACTGCCGGTACCGTTTCGTCACCATCGCTGTCGGCAGAGGCAGTGCCGGTTGCTACAGCTGTGGGTGTGGCTGTGGGTGTGGCTGTAGCAGGGGATGAGGAGGACGTCGAAGAAGCCCGCCGCGCCCGTGTGCGTTTGGGCTTTGTAGGGGCCGCGTCAGCGGCGCTGGCGGTGGCAGCCTCCGAGCCTGCGGCCTCAGCCATCCCTGCTGCAGCTGCAGCCGTTATCTCAGCTGCCGCCGCCGCAGCAGCAGCTGCTGGCGCCGCTGCTGCTGCTGCTGCTGCTGCTGCTGCTGCTGCCGTGTCCTTCGCGGCCCGGCGCGGCGTGCGGGTGCGCCGTGGTAGCACGCCTGGCGGCGGCGGAAGCGCCGCCTCTGCAGTGTCCAAAGGTCCCGCCACGCCTCCTGCCCCCGCTCCTGCCCCCGCTCCTGCCCCTGCTCCTGCCCCTGCTCCTGTCGTCTCGCCTGTCGTGTTAGAGCCGATGCTGTGTGTCGAGGCCCGAGTGAGGGCATGGCGGCGAGGACTGCGAGGCCTGTGCGCGCTGGCGCTGCCCCGGCTGCTACCGCTCTCGATCAAAACGGCAAAGCCTCTCGCAGTCATCTGCCTTCGGGACCCCGAGGCAGCTGCGGTAGCACATGCGCTGACGCTTAAAGTAAGTCTCCGAGTGGGTACCTGGCGACCGGGCCGCGATAGGCCGGACGCACGGGCATGCTGCTGCCGGGCGACCGAGACCGGGCCGGGAGCACAGGGGACTCCAGTTGTTCCCGAGCCCGCCAGTGATCGACATGTCAGCGCACATGCAAGCGCTGGAGACGTATGCAAGCTGCTCATTTATGCGCGATGCAATGTGTCCCGCTAGCCGCTTGACGCTCTGGTGCGCAGTATGCTGTTAATGCCAAATGGGCTTTATGGTTTCACGCAATCCAAAATGATGAACAGACGATACCATGTTTGTGGAAGTTGTGCCGTCGCAAGCGCGGGAAATGAGGAAACAGCTCTTCGATAGATATAGCTCTGAGTATCTATAGCTTTATTTATAAGTATGTCTGCCAGGATGCACCATCATGTGCAGAGCGCGAAGGGCCGAAGGCCAAGCTGCATGGCGCCAAGCGGTCCTGCCGTTCGACTCCCGCCCCTCCTATTATAAGTCCTTCTCCCCTCCTTTACGCCTTGCGACGCAGAATGCATGGAATGACCTTGTCGCAGGGATTTTGGCAACTTACAGTTGCGGGTGCTGGGCGTGCGCGGATGTGAGTGGATGCATTCGCTAGTACAGCGACGTAAAGCGCCAGGAACCAGCAAGCACACCTCAATATACAACGCACTATAGTTAATAGGACTTGCTTTTGTTTCACGGTGGGAGCAGACGGGGGAAGGTCAGAGGACGTGCGCGCGGGGGAACAGAGACAGAGTCCCAGCGGGGGTAACCATACACGCGTGTCAGTTTCAGGTATGCGGCCCTGGTCACTGTGCCATGAATTATGCACTGTGCATTGCAGTTCTGGCACAGTGCTGAAGGGGCAATCAAGGGATGCAGGAAGGGAAAAGGCACCCGCAGATGGCCCCCAACTGTGCCAGAGAGACCTCATGCGAGAGTCCGTCGCAAATGGGCAGCGACAAGATTTATATTAGCAACTGCGCACACAAAGCTGCTAACCGTTCGTCCCACAATTATAAGCCCTGGTCTCACGTGCGCGTGGGTCTGCTTTTTCCCAAGCGAGGCGCTGGCGAAGACCTCATTGTGCCTCGGCAACAGCACATGGTTTGGTAATCATGTCACGAGCCATTGAAGGAGTGGCCAATCGGCTGTGGGCACAGTCACGCAATGCCTTGGCGGGCACCGCGCAGCAGTCGTTGCTTGCGGCCTCAACGAGCTCGCTGCCCTCCACTCCAGAACTTCCAAAAATTGCACGCTCCGAGCCAGCTTCTATTGGTCTGCCGGCTCGGAGATTTGGCGCTGGCCAGGCACCCTGGCTGAGCTCGGCAGCCAGCGCTCGGGTCTTCTGCAGCTGGCCGGCCCCTTCCACGGCGACCGCTGCGGAGGCGCACCCGCAGCCTCAGGCATCCTCTTCCTCCTCCACTTCTTCTTCTACACACAACCCAACCCACTTCCTTATGGACGTGGAGGCGGAGCGCCGCCTGCAGGAGTTCCTTGCAGCAAGCCGCCCGCAGGCCGCGCAACACCCACACCAACACCCACACCCAAACCCACACCAACCGGCAACGCAGCTGCCACCCAACCGCCACGAACCGCAAGCCGCAGATCGGCCCTCGCCCGCGCACGCTTCTGGGATAGAAGGCAGCAGCAGCACCAGTGGTGGCGGTAGCAGCTGTAGTAGTGGCAGCGGCAGTGAGTTGCAACCGCTAGCAGCATCTGCATCTGCATCAGCAACAGCAGCATCTGCATCTGCATCAGCAACAGCAGCAACAGCAACATCAGCAACGGCACGGTCACGAGCCCGCGCCGCCCTCCGAGACGCACCAGCCTTCAACCCCCGCGCGTCAGGCGGTGGCGGTGGCGGAGGCGGCTGTAGCACCGCCTCCTCCCGACCAGCTACTGCCACAACCACCGCAGCAGCAGCAGCAGCCATGCCGCAGCCACAGCCACAGCCGCACCCTGCATCGCCCACGCCCGTGGATTGGCGGGAGATGCTTCGGAGGGCGTGGGAGGCGGCGGAGGAGGAAGGGCGGCAGGCGGTGGCAGGAGCCGCCATGCTGACTGACACGTTCAGGTGAGGATAGCGATAGCGCGTGTGGGTTGTGTGTGTCAAAGCAGTATCGCTTGTCTGCTGTGCATTTGTTTTGAACACACAAAGAATTGGGCACCGTTTACGACTCTGGTTGGGATGGTTTGGCCTGGGTCTTTGCCTGGACTCGTCGGCGCTGTGGTGTGGTGGTGCTGTTGTCCACACAGATTGCCCACTGCTCTGCTAGCCTTAAACCCCGTGCTTAGGCCCTCTGCCACTCCCCACACGCCTGCCCGTCCACCCTTCTCCACTCCCCCCT
>NC_057016.1:4367866-4370861 GCF_000002595.2 Chlamydomonas reinhardtii | reverse complement strand
CTTACCCGCCCCCCCTTCACTTCTTAATTAATCATGATGTAACCCCCGCCCCCAGCCGCGTCCACACCTACCTGCGCATCAGCCTGACAGAGCGCTGCAACCTGCGCTGCACCTACTGCATGCCCGACGAGGGCGTGGCGCTCACGCCCGGGGGACAGCTGCTCACCACACCCGAGATCATGAGGCTGGTGAGGCGGCGGGGAGAGTGGGAGAGGGGAGAGAGGAGGCGGGAGGGGGGAGGCGGGAGGGGGGAGGGGTTGGTGAGGAGGCGGCAGGGTGGGGGGAGGGGGGAGGCTTGGTGAGAGGCGGGGAGGGGGGAGGCTTGTGAGGAGGCGGAAGGGGGGAGCGGCTGGTGAGGAGGCGGGAGGAGCGGAGGGGCTGGTGAGGAGGGCGGAGGGGGGGATGCGGGGGTTAGTTTATTTTGGGACCCAAGGAAGAGCCGAGAACCCGAACTGCGGTGGGTAAGAGGGAAGGCGGGGGGTCAGGAGGGGAGGGTTATGGAAACCAAAGGGGGCGGGGAGGGCAACGGGGAGGGGAGCGGGCAGGCCAGGGCAGGGCAGGGCAGGGCAATCTGTGTAGGACAAAGCACCTCCTCCACCCACACGGCCATACCCCACCACCCACCTCCTCACCGGCCTCCCCTGCTGCCCACCCCCCACCCCCCCAGGCTCGGCTGTTTGTGGAGGCGGGTGTGACCAAGGTGCGGCTCACAGGTGGCGAGCCCACCCTGCGGCGGGACATCCTGGACCTGGTGGGGCAGCTGGGGGCGCTGAGGGTGCCCGCAGACGCCGGCAGTAGCAGCGGCAGCAGCAGCAGCAGCGGCGGTAGCAGCGGGGAGCGGCAGGCGGAGGCGGACGAGGCTGCTTTGAGCAGCGGCAGTAGCAGCGGCAGCAGCAGCGGCAGTAGCAATAGCAGGGGCCTGAGCTCTCTGGCCATCACCAGCAACGGCATTGTGCTGGCGCGGCAGCTGCCGGCACTCAAGGAGGCGGGTGAGACAGGCAGGGCGTGTATGTGTGGGATGGGCCGGTTTGTACATACCGGCCCAAACCGAACCCAATGGGAGGGTTGTATCATTATTCCCATGAGACGGGAAAGCGGGAGACGGTGCATGTGGAGGCGGGGTGGCCGAGGCAGCTAGCTTCTGTGTTCGGGCTGGCATGGACGGGCAGAAGCTGCTCGCAAACCCAATTGGTGTATCGCACCCCCCCCCCCACAACGCCCCCCACGTTTGGGTTTGGGTCGTATGTAACCCCCTTCAGCCCCCGCTGACCCTCCCCCAACCCTCCCCCAACCCACCTGCCCTCCTTATCATGCATGTGGCCGACCCCCTCTACGCCTGCTGTCTACTTCGCTACAGTTCTCTATACCAATCCTTGCAACCCCCTACGCCTGCTGTCTACCTCGCTACACGTCTCTGTACCAATCATTGCAGCCCCCGCCGCCTCCGCCTCCGCCCCTGCAGGCCTGACCGCCGTGAACATCAGCCTGGACACGCTGCGGCCCGAGCGCTTCCAGCAGCTGGCGCGACGGCCCGGACACGGCCGCGTGATGGAGGCCATCGCCACCGCGGCGCGGCTGGGGTTCGACCCGGTCAAGGTGGGTGGGGGGGAGGGCGTGTGAACGGGGTTGGAGGGTTGGGTCCGGGTGAGAGGAGTGGGAGGAGTGGGTGGGAGGCATGGGGCGGCTCCGCTGGGGTAGTCAGGATCAGGTCTCTGATGTAGACGACACCCAACAGCCAGACAGGAGGTAAGGCACGCGTTGTCACCAGGTCGAGAAGGGGGAGAGCCGTCACCTTTGCAAGACGGAGACGGAGCCAAGCACGTGTTCAAACGGGTGGTTTGCGCTTTGGCGTGTTTTCGCGTGCAGGTGAACGTGGTGGTGATGCGCGGTGTGAATGACGACGAGGTGGCGGACTTTGCGGCGCTGACCCGCCACCAGCCCGTCAACGTGCGCTTCATCGAGTACATGCCCTTTGACGGCAACGTGTGGAGCGACAGCAAGATGGTGGGGAGGGGGGCGAGGGGGGGGTATGTGCCCGAGCCCAATGAAGTAGGTCCCAAGGGGAGAGGGGGAGGGGAGATTGGGAGGTCAAGGGCAGGTGGCGTGGCGGAGGATGGGCGGGGCTAGGCTAGGAGGGCGAATGGCAGGTGCCCTGGGCAAAAGGGGCTTTGATGCCGAGCTAAACGTATCACCCCTGCCCTACGAGCGCGCACCCCCGCGGCTTACGTTAATATCTCACCAACACCTGGCTCCACCTTTCATTCCCCGCCCACCCGCTCACTCGGCCCCCTTCCCCCCAACAGGTGCCGTACCGGGAGCTGCTGACACGCCTGCGTGCCGCCTTCCCCGACACCCCTCTGGAGCGGCTGGACGACCCCCGGGGGGAGGTGGCCAAGAACTTCAGGCTGAGGGTGAGCCGGGGGGGAGCACGGAGGCACGAACACAATTGCGGTGGAGCGGAGGGCATGGGAGATGGGGTTGGGGGTTTCCAGGCATGCCGCTCTCGCTCGCACTTGCTGCTCATGCACTCATGCTTGTGGCCAAACCAGGATCCCCCGAACGTCCTCCCAACCCCCCCCCCCTACGCACACACCCCAGGGCCACGTGGGCAGTGTGTCGTTCATCACCTCAATGACTCAGCACTTCTGCCACGACTGCAACCGACTGCGACTGCTGGCGGACGGAAACCTCAAGGTGGGGTTGGGGTTCGGGTTGTTGAGGGGGGGCTGCAAGGCAGCGGTGGTCCGGGAGGCAGGGTGGGGTGTCGGCGCGGACACACGGGGTTGTGTGCGCCTAGTCCTGGCGCTGACCGATCGGCTGCGCCGGCCTCTCCGTTGGGTCCCGGTTCGCACTCTCAATCGCTTCCGTGCCCCTCAAGGCGCCTTATTTCCAACCCCCCAACCCCCCCCCCCCAAACACGCGCACGCACCCAAACTCCCCAACCAACCAACCCTCGAATCCACCCAACCCACCCACTCCCCACCCACCCCCAACC
>NC_057016.1:4349266-4367766 GCF_000002595.2 Chlamydomonas reinhardtii | reverse complement strand
CCACCCACCCCCAACCCCAACCCCAAACCCGCAGGTGTGCCTGTTCGGCTCCAGCGAGGTCAGCCTGCGCGACGCGCTCCGCGGCGGCGCCTCCGACGACGACCTGCGCCTCATCATCGGCGCGGCGGTGCGGCGCAAGCGGGCGGCGCACGCCGGCATGTTCGAGCTGGCGGCGCTGCCCAACAGGCCCATGATCACAATTGGCGGGTAGAGTGGAGGCGGGGGGGGGGGTAAATGCCAGCCCAAACTGAACCGAATCCGATGCGAAAGGGGGGCAGGGGCAAGGGTGCAGGGGTAGATGGGTGAGGGCGCGGGGGTGGGGGGCCGCATGGGTGGGCGGCAGGCTTGGTGGCGGGTGGAGGCGCATGGGTAGGTGCAGGGGTGCTGTTGCATGGATGCTTTGTATTTTGGCATGCGTCGCGGGTGAGAGGGGCAGCCAGGTATATGGGGATTGGCCACATGGCATAGCCGCGCAGAATGAAGGGTACGGTGTGAGGGGTTTTGCATGGGCTGCGATGCTAGAACTTTGTTTAGCTCCTAGATAGGTAAAGGGCGCCATGATAAGTGCGCCCGTGCGATAAGCACTAATGACATCCCGTGCAACAAGGATACGGTGTGCGGGGTTTGGGCGTGGGGTGTTGTGGTAGGGCCTTGCTGAGATGCAGCCGGGCGCTACCATGCCTCCGCTGAACTTGTCAGCCAATGAGTCGGGGGCTCCGGTGCTGCCGTGTGAAGAGATAAATCATGTAACCAACAAAGAGTCCAGCATGTAATATGAACATCGGCGGTGGGAAAGGAGAGACGTTCTCTATGGTGCTCTACTGGCTCTCGCGTCCTCAGCATTCTTCCGCACGCAAATGCATCCCGCCGCTCTGAGCGCCCCTGACGTCTGGGTTACTCCATGAGGCTGCTACAACTCTGCAAGCTAGTTCACTTTTAACTCAGGACTCCGGACAAAATGAATACGCTGTCAGCATCCCGTTGCAACTCTGGTGGGACTCTCGAAGGGCGTGAATCCCTACCAGACACACCTTCCCTGCACTCGGTGCATGTGCGCATGGGGAGTGACGGGTGGGGGGCGCACAGGGTCACAACGGGCGGGCAAAAGGGCAACACAGGAGTTAGGGGTAAGTTCGGAAGGGTTTAGGCCTGAGGGAATGAGGGACGACACGCCCCAGTGCCACACACGCACGCGAAACCCATCCCACTGAGGCAGAGCCGCCGGTCAAGTCTATGCTTGCATGTGCACCTGGCTTCATTAACATTATAGCACACATGGATCGCTCGCCGGATAGGGACCGGGAAGACCGGGGCCGCGAGGTGTGCAAGTTATTTGTCCAGCACCGGCGTAGCCTCGCCTTGGTTTTGTTGAAACCATCAAATATGATGTTTGTAATAGTATGAAGTGGCCTTGCGGTCTCCATGATGAAACTCAATGGACCCTGAATGAACGCGCTTTCATACGCACAGGAGCGGTACCGGTCAGCCTCGCCAAGGCGGGCTTCGCCAGTCCGTCGCTCGCGATCGCCAGCGCGCCGGCGCAGCCGCTCGCCCCCTCGGCGGTCGCCCGAGCGCGCCCCAGAGGGCGGGGACCGCCGGGACCGCGAGCGCCGGACAGAGCGCCGCTCTCGCTCGCGCTCTCGCGACCGGGTCCTAGATCGGGATCGGGACCGGGAACGGGAGCGGGACCGGGACCGCAGGCGGAGCCGCTCGAGGAGCAGGTGCGGCGGGGAGTGTGCGAAGGTTTGGCGGGTGGGTAAGGGTTGCGTATGCATGTGGACCGGCTGTTGCCTCCTGAGGTCCTTCCCGGACCACTCCTGGCACCATCGTCACATGCGGGTGCGCCTGAAAGGCCTCTGCCGCCGCCGCCTGCAGCACTTAGCTTG
Source organism: Chlamydomonas reinhardtii (assembly GCF_000002595.2). NCBI lineage: Eukaryota > Viridiplantae > Chlorophyta > Chlorophyceae > Chlamydomonadales > Chlamydomonadaceae > Chlamydomonas > Chlamydomonas reinhardtii. The sequence continues at coordinate 4,365,880 of NC_057016.1, read as the reverse complement.
GATACGCATCTGCAAACACAGCCCTCCCGCCCGCCCGCCCGGACTGTGTGCTTGCCTGCAGGGACAGGCGGCGCTCCAGGTCGCGGTCACCCCGGCGCAGGTGCGGCCGGCTGTCGATGCAACTGAATGAACCTGCTGCAGCGGATGTCAGGGCCAGACTCGCAGCTTCCCGCATCCGGGGTTATCGAATGCGGCCCTGCTCGGCATGCACGGTCACGCTGCTGCTACCGCACTGGTCTTTTTAAAGAAGCAGACAGCATGGCGCATGCATCAGGCTGCTGCACTCTGGCACATTTCGCAGCCAGCAGACTTGTGGCATGTCTGGCTCTCTCGTGGCATCAAGCCATCCCGTGTCCCCCACCCACACCCCCTGCTGTTGCCCGCCGTACCCGGTGCTCTGCTCCTTTTGCTCGACAATGCGAGTTCCCGGTGCATGCCAACCCGTCATGCCGCCAGGGACTCGCGCTCTCCGGTGCGCTACGGACTGCCGCCCGCCGACCGCACGCCGCCGCGGCCGGGCACGCAGTTGTTCGTGTCCGGCATAGACTTCCGCGTGTCAGAGCGGGTGAGAGGGCCGGCGGGGGAGGGGAGGGGAAGGGGAGGGGAAGGGGAGGTGGAGGAAGACAGGAGGGTGTGAGAGACGGAGGGAGTGGGATGGGGACGGCAGGGGAGGGGTTTGCAGTTGTGTGCGCGTGATACGGTTCTGGCCGCGACGCTGCCGCAGCTGCTTGATGTATGCTTGTCCTAAGGACCTAAGGCCACGATGATGTGCTGTGCCGTGCTTCCCTTGCACCGCGCCATCGGTGCGTGCGCCACAAGCACTTTTCTTTTTTGTGCCGTTTTGGGAACTGAGCTTGCCTGTCGAACACACCGTTTGCATTTCTGCGCGTTTTCAAGGCGCCACACATCACCACGCAACACCACACGTTTATACCGTACCTCACAAACGTTCAAACCACACGTCACCATACCACGCCTTAAATCACACACTTTAGGAACTGGAGCGCAAGTTCAGCGAGTTCGGGCGCGTCAAGGAGGCGCGCGTGGTGCGCAACCCCTTCAGCGGCCAGAGCCGCGGCTTTGCGTTCGTGGGCATGAGCAGCACAGACGAGGCGGAGAGGGTGAGTGCACAGGGCGGGGGGCACAATGGGTGGTGGGAGGGAAGTTCTTTCCAAGCCCAATGAATCATTGCCAAACCCGAACCCATAGCGGAGGAGGGGCGCAAGGTGGTGGTTGGGGGGGGCAAGGTGGCGGCGGCCCGGGATTCCTGTGCGTTCGTCTGGTGTACGGGGTACGTATTGTGGGGCCCGCGGGCCACCGTATCAGGACAGGGGGCTTGCAAGGATGACGTTTGCAAGGGTGACTGGTGAAGCTGTTGCGCGAGACCAGACTGGACACGCACGAGTAGGCTGGGGCGCTGATACGCTACGTACGTGCGCTGCCAAGACATGGAGGGCAGGGGACCTGCCGGAAGCCTGAGCAACCGTGCGATGTGTGCCGATTGTCATGTCCCCATTGCTCCGTTCCTACATTCCGCGTAGCGGGGTATGGACGGGTCCTTTCTATAACGCAACTTCCACCGATCACTGCAGGCGGCGCGCGACATGCACGGACGCGAGTGGAGCGGCCGCCGGCTACAAGTGGAGATTGCGCGCAACCCCCGGTAGACAGGCGCGGCAGCCACGCTGATGGTGGTGCTGGTGCTGGCGATGTGGTGGCGGCTGACGGGTATGACAGGCTGGCTGGCTGGCTGGCTGGCTGGCTGGCCCTACGAGGAATCGGAACCGCTCAAATGCGGCTGGGTGGCTGGGTGTGGAAGCGCGGAACCCCGGCAGGGGTGTGCCACAGTGAGCGCTGATGGAGTGTGAGCTCCAGCAGCCAAACGCGTGTACTGGGATGCGCGTATGAGGCGGCCTCTGCTGGCTGTGTGATGGGACAGGGTTCAAGGCAGGTTGGCGAGGTCCCGTAGGGTGCAGCTGATGAGGCGGCCTCTGCTGGCTGGTCGGTCGGATTGCTGTTGGACAGCGGCGACGTAAAGCGGCCAGCAGCTCGGGCGACCTTGGCATCAGGCCTTGGCAGGCCCCTGGCGCAATCGGGTTGTTTCCACCATGCCCAATACGAAGCACCCTGACCGCCGACACGACCTCTGTAACGCAATCCTGTTGACAAGTCTCAATTAATGTCTCAAACAAACCCCTGCTGGTGCATGCTCGCGAGGTCGGCCGTAGCTCAGCCCCGCCTTACTTGGGCATCCTGCCAAACCACGGGACATTTGTGAGACAGGGCCGCACCGCATGCCTGCACATGGGGCACCAGCCGAGTCTCCATGACTCCATCTTGTTCTACCTATCCTGCACGGTGGGAATCAGCTGCACCCTACGGGACTTTGCCAACTTGCCTTACCACTGTCCCATCACACACCTATCCTGCACGGTGTAGGTGCCTAGGTCCAGGCAACCTGCCACTTAGAACCAACACCCCAAAGGTACCAACGTGGAGCCCCCAATCAATGTGGCAGGCAACTACCGTAACATGAAATACATAGCCCCTGAGGGGACAAGGCCGCTCGAGGCATGGGGACTTGGCCTGGCTGGCCAACGTGGCGGTCATAAATTGCAGCAGCAGAAGTCCGCTATAAATCCAGGACCGGGCCCAGGGCAAGGGCGTGTTGATTGGGTGGGCGGGACGGCGGGGGCGGACCAGAAAGGTGGCTTTCCCTCGCAAGGGAAAAGTGGGCTGAGCCCACGCCACGTCCTCCGTCTGAGGCCCTAACGCCCTAAACCCTCGCCTATCGACTATTGCCCCCACCGCCCCCACTGCCCCCAGCGCCCCCACCGCCCCCCACACCCCCAACACCCCCAACACCCCCACCGCCCCCAGCGCCCCCAACACCCCCAACACCCCCAACACCCCCACCGCCCCCAGCGCCCCCACCGCCCCCAACACCCCCACTGCCCCCAACACCCCCACCGCCCCCACTGCCCCCACCGCCCCCACCGCCCCCAACACCCCCAACACCCCCAGCGCCCCCAGCGCCCCCACCGCCCCCACCGCCCCCACCGCCGCCACCGCCCCCAACACCCCCACCGCCCCCACTGCCCCCACCGCCCCCAACACCCCCACTGCCCCCAACACCCCCACCGCCCCCACTGCCCCCACCGCCCCCAACACCCCCACCGCCCCCAACACCCCCAGCGCCCCCACTGCCCGGGGGCGGAGAGGCAACGTCATCTGGGAACATCACCACGATGCGACCGCTAGCCCCCCTGGACAGTAACGCATCGCCCGGGGGGACAGAGTCCCAGATATGCTATTGGGGGGCTTGAGTCAAGGTCGGGTATCTCGGGTGTCTGCCCATCCCAGCCCCACCAAAGTAGGCTTCAAGCTCCACCGCAAACAGCAAGTATCCTAATATCATCGAGCTTTCCCGCCCTTCTCATTATACCTCATCCATGTTGTTTAAAGGCTAGTTTATTAGGCGGGACCGCCCGTGCCAATCCCAACTTTGCGCCGAGTTGTCTAGTTCCTTCCCGACACAGCCAACTCGCAGATGGACGAGGACCGGGCGCAGCAGCGGGAGCAGCTGCGCACAGCCCTTCGAGCCTGTGGAGCTGACCTGACGCTCTTCGACGACATCTTTCTGGACAAATTGTGGGACAACTATTATCGCAGCGTCCGCGGCCTGCAGGATGCCAGGCACGAGAGCCTTATAGCCGCTGGGCTGCCGCTTGGCCTTGTCGACCATATATCGAGGCTGCAAGGTGCGCAGGTTTCGTCTGAACCTCCATTCCTGCCAGAGTTGGGGTTCTTGTTGCGCGCTACGGTATGCGTTATGCCGAATGCGGTATGCGTTATGCCGAATGCGGTATGCGGGAGGCTCGGGAAGCGGCGCTGGGGTGGTTGGAGAGCTCGTGCTTGAGGCGTGCTGTGGCATACACGTTGGGAAGACGACGTTGGCAGTTAGTGAACGCGCATTTCGCGTCGCATTTGCACACTCTGACGTGCGACTCGTGTGTCCCCTGACCGCTCCGTGCAGCCTCGTTGGGTGACGGCGGCGCGAGAAGCACGGCTAGCGCTGGTGAGTTTGAAGTCTGGCCTAGGGACTGGCTCAGGGCCTCAGCACCAGAGCTACCGCAAAGAGCGCGGATGAGGTAGCTTGCAATCGTGGGCACACCTGTGCGAGTCCCAAAGGCGACCAGTTGCCCTTCCGACCAATGAATATCTTCAAAGCGGGTTGGGAGGGGGAAGCGGGAATCGCACAGGGGAAGGCCAGGAAGGGGGAAAGTGTCGCCTGAGTGTCAACTTGTGCCAAAATATGTTAACAACTAAAGCTTAGCCCAGCTACGACCGCAAAACCGGGTCACCACGCACCGGTAAGTTTTCATTTGGATTCCGTTTTTGCAGGCATTCTGGAGGAGGGTTGGACAATTAGGGTATTAGTTCCCTAATGCTCTATCTTTAGGGATACTAGGGTGCTGCACCCCCAACACCCCCACCGCCACCACCGCCACCACTGCCCCCACTGCCCCCACCGCCCCCACCGCGCCTACTGCCCCCACTGCCCCCACCGCGCCCACCGCCCCCAACACCACCAACACCCCTACCGCCCTCAACACCCCCAACACCCCCACCGCTCCCACCGCCCCCACCGCCCCCACCGCCCCCACCGCCCCCACCGCCCCCACTGCCCCCACCGCCCCCGCCGCCCCCACTGCCCCCACCGCCCCCAACACCCCCACCGCCCCCAGCACCACAAACACCCCCACCGCCCTCAACACCCCCAACACCCCCACCGCTCCCACCGCCCCCACCGCTCCCACCGCCCCCACCGCCCCCAACACCCCCACCGCCCCCAGCACCTCAAACACCCCCACCGCCCTCAACACCCCCAACACCCCCACCGCTCCCACCGCCCCCACCGCCCCCACTGCCCCCACCGCCCCCACTGCCCCCAGCGCTCCCACCGCCCCCACCGCCCCCACTGCCCCCAGCGCTTCCACCCCCCCCACCGCCCCCACCGCCCCCACCGCCCCCAGCGGCCCCAACAATTCCACCGCCTACATCGCTTTCAGCGGGCCCAGCGGCCCCAGCGCCCCCTACAGGCCCCAACCCCTAGCGCCCCTAGCCCCCGAGGGAGTCCCTACATCCCCAGGGCCCCCTACAGGCCATCGCCCTAGCGGCACCCAAGCCGTCTCCAAGTCCATACGCCAAGTTGCGCACAGTGGATATTAGGATATAGCAAGAACATGGCTGCATGCGTGACGCAAAGAACGCAAAGAAAGAAGACACATGCTCAACTGATTTTGGCGAATTCCGAGCGCAAGTTCAGTAATAGTTGTACGCTTCGGGTTAAAGGCTAAGCTGCAATACTTATGCTATTTGTCTAAACAGTGGACACTAGGTCACTATAGGGTCCTAGGCCCCTAATCGTCCAGTTGTGTTTTGGAGGGCATCCACGTTTTCTCAGATCAGCTGAATACATGCGGGCTTACTTACGTTTCCCGGAACTTTGCCCTCCCCTGCTTGTCGGGCTGGCAACGCGTGGTGCGTGTGTCTGCGGTGTTAACAGAACGAGGGTCGTCTCGAGGGATCTCTACTATTCAAATCGTAACAGCCACTGTCATTGCTGCTCCTTGCAGAGGACCCAACCGCTGCATACCTGGAGGACTGCCTGAAGACCCCCGCCGGTGGCCGTGGCACGCTGTGCCAGCTGCTGCTGCATGGGAATGTTGAGGCGCTGTGGCAGTGCTTGGCCACGCCTGTGACACCAGGTCTGCCCCTGCCGCCTTTAGCTGCCCAACTGCCGGGCTTGCGACACAATCTGGTGCCCGAGACGCAGCAGGTTCGTGCACAGAATGGGTGGCGCTTCCCATGTGTGTTACCTGGGCAGGGTCCAGCGTAGTTGCGCGTTTGGAGCCGACGGCACAATCGAGTGATACAAACGGCTGCTGTGTGTTCACCCCTTGACACGACCGTCTCGCGTGTAGCACTGCAGTATCAAGCAAAGTGTCAGTTGTAGACAGCTTTTGTCCGACCGACCCAGCAGTAGTATCGGTCCCGATGGACATCGTTATTTCCCGCACTTGGTCATAGCGTGCAGCAGCCGACGTTCTCGGTACTGCTGACTGCCAAGGCATAGTATACACTATTTCATAACTGAAACCCCCTGTCCTTCCTTAAACGGATGCCGTCCCACAGGGTCCCAATCGACGGGATTGGTGCTGACTTGACCCCGCCCCCTCCTTTGATGAACACACAACGCCCATGTACATCGACGGCTACCTCGTTACCCCACCCCACCCCGCTCCTCCGCACTGCTGCAGGCCGCTCCTGACGAGCTAGCCATGCACGTGTACAGCACCGTGTGCGATAACCTCAAGCCCGCCGGCGCTGGCTGCAGCTCGGAGATGTACACTGCATTCCTCACCCACCGGCTGCTGGAGCGCACATTGTGGCTGATTGCGAAGCACCGGAAGGCGGCCTGGCTGGAAATGGACCGGAACGTTGCGGTGCCAGTGGAGCCACAGGCAAGTACGATTGTATGGACGACGGTATGTGGCTGGCGCGGGGGGTCGGGTGAACATGCGCGTGCGTGGCTGTGCGTCGGTCGGTGTCAGCAACCACTGGATGATCTGCTGCGCTTGGGTCCGCCCACCTGTAGCAGACGCACAGGAGGAATAAAGTAGTGTCCCTCTTTGTAACAGTGCGGCTGCAGCGGCCGGCCTTCATGGTATGGGTGAAGAAGGCGCTGCTGTTCAAGGGGCAGGAGAAGGCGGCCCTGGGCGACCTGCGCCTCGCGGTGGATGAGCTGACTTCGCACACAACGGAGGCGTGGGCTTCGGGGCTGCTGCCTACCGTGCAGCGCCCGTGCATGCTGGCGTACGCGGCTGCCGGTAGCCGTATTCAGGTAAGCCTGAGCATGCAACCGTTCTGCGGCTTTCTGCTGCTGCACCTGTTGATGCATGTTTGCGGAGCACTATATGTATCAACAGACAGGCACACGTATGTGCAGCTGATCCGGTGCTTGCGTCTCCCTGTTGCCTCATGACCTGTATACATTATTCGTGAGTCCTTCTAGGACACTAGTAACTCGATCCTCATTCGCTCATGCCTGCCGCAGTTCTTCTGCCTCAAGCCGGCGCCGTCGTAAGTGTGCATGCCAGGCGTAAAGACATTCCCATAGATAGCCATTGGTCGTGGCGCTGCTTGGGGACCAAAGGAGGTTGGACGAGGTTCCGTTGCCAGCGTGCGAGACCATGCCTCAGCCAGCACTTTAATTCAGCACTGGGACAACAAGGGCGCCTATTGCCGTGACAGAGGGTCGCATTGTCGGTCCCAACATTTGAGTCGACATAATTGCACGCACCCGCAGTGATAACACTGGTGGCAAAGGCAGCGGCGGTGGCAGCGGCCGCGGCCGGGGCAGCAGCGGCAGTGGTAGCGCCAGTCGGCGGCATGCGCATGCTGAGCCCATCAGCAATGTCCTCGACCTGAGCGACTGGGAGGGGCGGCGGGCGGCGGTGACCGCCACATTCAACATCTGGCGCCTGCTGGAGGACTACGCAGAAAGCGGGCAACCGGCGCCGGAGTTTGCCATCGGCCAGAGCATCGAGTCCGCGGGCAGCCACGTCAGCTTCCACCCTGGTGCGTGGATTGACATTGAAAGAGGGATGATGATGTGCTGATGGCTCACTCATGATGGTCCTGCGCGTGTCCTGCAGCCCGCACGTCACCGCCGGATGATGTCACCTGTTTGCTGTACTTATTCTACGTTTGATGTGCGCCCAGGCTACGTCCGCAAGGCCATCCCGCAGTATCGAGAAATACACGAGCGGTACGTGAGCTTTGAGCTGCTGGAAAAGCTGTATGAGAGGCTCCAGAGCCCGCAGCACCGGCACGCCATCATCAAGGCCTGCAAGCCCCCGCGTCTGGATGCGGACGGCACTTACGTGGTGCACCTGGCGCCGCTGGGCACCCCCTGCACCGGGCCCCCTGACAACGAGGAAGAGCTGGCGGCGGCGGTGGCGGGCGTGCTTCGTGGCCTAGCGGCGCTGCATGCCGAAGGTATGTACGCATCTCAGGGCACGGGCGCGGTAGATTCCTTGACTTGCACCCAGCGCTTATCATTATCAGTGCCATCTTGATAGCCAGTCAGACGTGTGCCACTGACACGTGCTTGCTTTGTTGCTGACCAGAATTGCGAGTTAGGCATGTTCGTGTGTGCAGTGCGCGTGCCCACGCTTGCATTACCACATGCGCCGCAACAACAAGCAGGCTACGTGCACCGTGACGTGCGGTGGGCCAACGTCATCTATCTTCCGGAGGACGGCCGCTGGATGCTCATTGACCTGGAGCTCGCGGGGCTCGAGGGCTGCGACTGCAGCCGCAGCCCCTTCCCGCTGCGGTACTGGAGCCCCCGGACCCTGCCGCTGGACAAGAAGTACCGGGCGGCCAGCGACCTGCGCATGACGGCCGAGCAGCTCATGTGCGGAGCCGGCAGCTTCAGTCTCAGCGAAGCCGGTGTCGACTTGCGGGACAAACTGATGCGGGCGGTCGAGGAGGACACCGGCGGCAGCAGTGGTCTGACCGCTGAGCAGGCGCTGAAGCACCCGTGGCTCAGGCGCTGAAGCACCCGTGGCTCGCGGCTGCTGCTGCAGCTAGCCGGGCCTATTAATTCGTAGTGGGGCCTACACACAGCGGCGCGCATACACTGTCTTTGCGCAACGTTTTCCTTGTGCTCTTTAACACAGCGGCGCGGCACCACACAAGCTGACAGGGAAGCGAGCCTAGACCCTGGTGCGAGCAACCGTGCTGCTAGATGTACGGTAGTATTTGATTGATGCAGTAGTACGTAGCCGGACACTGCTGCGCTATAAGCACTGCAACGCTAGTTGACAGGACAAGTAATGTACGGGGCCGCCAGCCAGAGTACGCCGTTGTTGGCAGCAGGCGGAGGAAGCAATGGCGGCAGTAACACGAAGCTGGTATGTTGGAGCGGTGGAGTCTATCGATTGTAGCATGGGCTGTGCACTCAATTGCCAATCATGGTACGACGTCACCGAGAACCGGTCGTCACGCAGATAGATGCGGGAAGAGTGACTCGGGCGCTAGGCAGGGCGGCACACATCGTATACATAGCTAGTGCTGCCGACTAAAGGCGGCGGCGACGGGGAGCAAGTATGTGTGTTGGAAGGCAACGAGAGTCTGCAAAAGGGATGGGGATGGAGCCACGGATTGCAGTGCAATACTGAAGGAGGCAGGGCGATAGACCGAACGTACCGGTACTGTGCTTCCAAGGGTGTGGAGGGCACCAGTGGTGGCGGTGGCGGTCGTGGTGGTGGCGGTGGCGGTGGTGGTGGCGGTGGCGGTCGTGGTGGCGGCGGTGGTGGTGGCGGTAGCGGTCACGGCCCCGAGCCTCTCACCATCTGCCCTGGGCCTAGCAGGTGTGGCGGCACGCATTCGCGGAGCGCAGGGGCGGGCGAGAAGGGCCACGTGGAGGAGGAGAGCGCAGCGCCGCCCACAAAGCGGCACCGGCGCGCAGGTTGATACCTGCCGGGGTCTACTCAGTGACGTCTATGCGAGCATGCTTAGTTTAGCTGGACGTAACTGGACGTAACTTGGCGAGCGGTGCTTGTACAAACGACTCCAGCTTTGTCTAGGAGATGAGGCGTTTCGAAACGTCGGCCTCAGACTGATACACACGGACAAGCTCAGCCCACTTGTCCCGTTCAAGACAAGGGGTGTCAGCTTTGTACAGCTGGAAAATGGGCTGAGCCCCCGTACGTTTGGGAGCTGATAGGCGTGTAACGCCCCGTCAGAGCCTCCATGCCGCTACGACGCGCAGGCGCATCGGCTAGGGACACTCGGGTTGGGGCCGTGCGGGATTTCCCGCGCCACGCATGCGTGCCTTGTCACGTTCCCAAACACCCCACGCATTTCTCTCGCCTCCTGCCATACTCGACACCTCCCCGGCGCCCCACGCTCAAAGGGCTAGCGTCAACTGCCCGTGTGCGTCACTACAGTCAGGTAGCTTCCGAGCCGGGCCGCCGTACAACTACCTGCTCACACTCGCGCCGACTGTCACGGCTGAGGGGGTGGGGGTGCCGTACACGAGTTAGTTGGGGGTTGGTCGGAGCTGTCCTAGAACATACATTATACTATTTTTGGGCGGTGGAAGGTTCAGCAGCGTTCAGCGGCCTGTGAGACGCCCGCATACGCGGAGGCAGCGCGCAAAGTGGCGGTGCAGGGTGCCAGCGACGCGCAGGTGGCGGTGATCTCTCACACCAAGTGCGGCGGCACTTGCCCGCAGTCCAAGGCGGCCGCCCGGCAGCGGAAGTGCCGGGCAGCCAAGAAGGCGGCAGCCAGAGGGTGTGGAGGGCGCGTAGGGCCCCGGCGCGAATAAGGTGCGTGGGGTTTGCGGCTGGGGTTTGCAAGGGACCAGGCAATCGACTATGCAGCTTTGACCGTAGCATCTTTGACCTTGCATTGAGGTGCCTGTGACCACTGCAGCCGACGGCTGATGCCACCATGTGTACCGGTACGGAACACGCGCATCACACCGCTTTTTGCAGGAGGGCGGGCGGGCGGCGGCCGGCGGCGGGCTTGGCGGCGACTTAGCAGCTGGCAGCAGGGGCAGCGGAGCTGGTGGAGCTCCCTGCTGCCTTCCCCGTTCAAACCTAGGCACAGCAGGAGGAGACACAGCGCTACAAGGACAAGTCTGAAGGGGCCAAAGCCCCAGCTTGAAGACGAATGGGACGTTGCCGCATCCAAATCAGCCAAACCTGACACACAGGCTGTACCCACGGGCTGTACCACAGGCTGGATCTAAGAGTTTGGGGCCCTGCTCCTGCTTGCTGCGGGTGGCGGCTGGCCAGCGTGTGGGGCCTGCGTCTGCGAGAGAGACGCTAGGGGTTACAAGTAAGGGGTGTCGGCTTTGTACAGCTGGAAAATGGGCTGAGCCCCTGATAGAGCAAGGGATGTGACGATGGGTACCGGCGACATGAACAGCACCCTGGCAAGCCCAGCGGGACTGGCAAAGGGGTATGCCAACGCCATGCCCGCCACGCCCTGTCCACACCACTCCACACATGAGCCCGTGGTACCTCATTCCAAATCCCTGTAGGTGCAAAGCACGCGGCACCTCCTGTCCGCGCCGGTACACGTTTTGTACCAGCCCTCGCCAGCCACGCGGCCCGCTAATTTGCTGATGAGCAACGTGCAAAAGCAATGAGTGCTGGTTTCTAGCACGGGGTGACACGGAAAGTCGGGATGTGCGAGGGGTGCGGCCGCTGCAGTGACGGGCACACGCAACGTCGGTCCAACCTGGAACGCGAGGCGTGAGCCCGTACCCTTTTGTACCATGTTTACAATCAAGTTGATTATGCGGGGAAATACGAATGGACTGTACAGAGCAACGGCGTGCGAGACAGGGCGAATTCTGGATTCCGCGAAGCAGACAGTCAAGCAGCACTAAGGCCCGTGCATATAGATTGGTCGTGTTGAGCTATTACAATATACGACAAGAAGCAAGCGAGTAGAGGAACGGTGCGGTAAGCTGTCGGCAAAAGACGAATGGCGAGCCGGAGGCGAAGACAAGGGCCCGAAGCATTGCATTTGGTATTATGTTTGCAATACAAAATTGGGTGACGAGTAGGAGGCAGTTTGAGCAGAGAGTCGCTGAAGGGTTGCGGACCGAGCAAGCGGTCGAAGCCGCAGTCGGTGACGAAGGGTCGGCTGCATTCGACGGTGAATATGGTGATATGTTCAGGCTACTGGTTGATGAGCAGCAATGGCTGGCTCGGCAATAGGGTCCAGGCCGGGACAGCGACAGCTGGGCGCGGCCTAGGCATGCGGCGGGCAAGGCAGGGGCTGGCGAAAGGCCAGGTGTGTTGGTGTGCAAAGTGTTTGCGTGTTTGACTTAAGGGCGCGCCTGAGCGCGCTGGCTGAATGTTTCGGAGGGCCTCGCAGGCCTGAGGAAACGGACTGAATGTAGGAGCCCTCAAGGCGCTAGGCCTGAGGCGATGTGAGTAGAAGGATAGGTGAAGGTGTGATGTGTGCGTCAGGGAGATTGGCGGAGGCGTGCACCGCGCAGATGGCCTGCGCGGCTTGGCGGCCACTCAGGCCGGCCAGGCCAAGCAGGACATAGGGCAGGCCGGGCAAGCCAGCCAGGCCACAGGACATCGTCCTCGGCCTGAACGGCAAGTCCCAATGCCGTACGACCCATTGAGGGAAGTATATATAGGCGCTGCCGGCGCAGTGTTCGTCACCCAGCAGTAGAGTTGTATTCAAGACTTACCTAACCAAAACAGAATAACTCTTCTTACAAAATCGGGCCTGGCAAGCCCACCGCTGTGGTCATAGTTAGTGTATTGCCAAGACAGTTGTGACGCTTTGAATAGGTTACGTGTGCACGAGGGAACCAAGCCCTCTGGACCAACTTTGTAGCCGGCCATCTGCGGCCAGGCTGACCGTGTAACGTGTGCGTGTGTGTGAATCAACCTGGTCTACAGTTCCCCTGCCTCGACAACGCCCAGCCATCCAGCCCGGCAACGTCCAGTGCAGCTCTCTGATCTAGACCTTTGGAAGCGCCAGCTATTATACCCCCCACACTCTCCGCCTCCTATCGTGAGGTAACGTGTGGGGTTCTGTAAACAACCTGTCGTCAGCTGTGCACCTGCCATCTTAAGGGCACCAGCTATTATACGTAGAGGGATTATATTGTGGGACGCTCTCTGCCTCCCGCCTGTCTGCCTGTTTGTTGTTTGTGTTCGCACCCCGGCCGTAGGTGGCCGCAGGGTTTCCCTTCAGTTTCTGTTGCACCGCAGGTGCCCACGTTTGGGGTCGCATACCCCCGTGTCAACTGCTACACCGCGTGGTCGTGGGTCAGTGGATTCTGTCACCCACCTCTCAAGGCCTCACCGTTTGGTCATTCCGTTCCCCTCAGTCTTAGGCATTAAGGAGGAGGTATCGTGCTTCTGTGAGGCCCACCCACACACTAGGGCAGCAAGTCCCCGAAGCCCCAGGCCTAGCGAGTAAAAGGAGCCTCGCAGCCTCTGGGTTGACTCCCGCGCGTAAGACGGGCAAGGAGCCCCGCAGCCAGTAGGGTCGGTGTGTCGTAGGTAACAAGGGGGTTGAGTTTCCCCCCTGGGATAAGCAGGGACTGACTGGGATAACGTCGGGATATCAGGTTAAGGGTGTAGGTAGCCCCAGGGATCGGGCGTCTTGCAGTGGTGCCATCCGGTGCCGTAATCAGGACAGCAGTTGTGAACGCGCAACCAGGTCAGCAGCTATTGTCAGCACACGCAGGGCCGCGCTCTGCCATTGTGTTTCGTGTCGCAGGCACTAGCCTGCGTCGGTGTCCCCTCCCTCGCAGGCATTTCCCCTCTCTCTTTTGTGTGCAGGTTCAATCTTCCCCAACCACCTAAACAGGTTTCCGTTACAGGTCCTCCCCCATCAGTGACGGCTGTGCCGTCACTGCAACTGGCCTTTCCGGCGTCAAGCAATCTGTCCCAGGTCGCCCGCGCACGCCTGACTTAGCAGCAGGCTCCTAGCCGCTGCCGTGACCAGTTCCCTGTGCCCCTACCGGCGGGAGGGTCTCGTCAAGCAAAAACAAGTCAAGACATCGGATAACCCTAGCCAGCGGAGACGCAGCTAGGCCTAAACTAAGTTCCGGTAGCATTCTGTGGGTCGCCTTCCCCTAGCCTTCCTCTCTTTCCCTCTCTCTCCTCCTAACCCTCAAGACCCACCTGCTCTGGCCCCGTGCCCCAATCCCGGCCAAGCCGACTCCCCCGAAAGGGTATTCTTCCTTCCCCACCTCTAGCTCCCACATCGTGGAGTGCGCAGGACAGGCCAGCGTTGAGTGAGACAGCGTCTGCCCTCTGGTGCCCGGTCCTTGCAAGCCGAGCCCGCCTGTGCGGCGCCGGTGCGTGTCAGCACCCGGCGCCCCTTACTTTCTGTATCCTTACTTCTAACCGCCTAGACCAAGAAAACAACTAAACAAGACCGTATCACAGCGGCTACAACAACTTCCGCGGAGCGCACGTGTGTGGCAACAACGTCTGACAACACCGACCGCGTCTGACCAAGGCCCGCTCTCGTCGGCCCCCACACCCGCCTCCGTCTCCCTTCTCCCCCCCTTCTCAGTTAAGACAGCACCGGGCGTCATCATACGACTGGTGCTGGGTGGCTAGCTGTCTGGAAGAGACCTGCCTGCGACAAGCGTCTTGCCTGCAAAAGCTGTCTGGCTGAGTGAAAAAGTTAGCCGGGCGGCTGTAGGGGGGCGGTGCGTCGTTTTTAACCGACATCCCTCATAAGCACCACAAACGGCTAGCCGGGCTCGGGCTCTTGATCCGGGGCCGCGACACATTTAAGGCGGGCTCGGCACGCATGGTTCGGCCACGCCCCACTTCACGGATAGTCGAGTGTGTGACCTGTGACGGGTCAAAATAATGTCCGCAGTGGTCTACGCGATGACATTCGTACTGCTCGTAGTTGCTCGTCCTCCGCGTGTGTGGCGCGCGTCTCACCTGGTATAGCGGCTGCAGGGTCCCCGGAGGCTCCAGGCGACCGTTGACATACCGAGCTAGCTTCGCACACTTGGTGTAGAACATCGAGCGCGGCGAGCGAGACGCAGTGTGAGTGAGAGTGCCTTGTTTCATGTACGTAAAACTCAAGATTTGCGTTGCCCCGGGGGCTCGGAAAGGTGGGAAGGGATGGGGGTGGTTGGCACGCCGTGTGTGCATGGCTGGGCAGGCTATCGTGGGCAGGGGTGATCATGGGAGGCGCGGGGAACGCTGTCTAACTCAGAACCTGGGTGACGGAAGAGCAGTGGCAGCGAAGCCAGAACGCATCCCCGCGCTTCCTATGCTTCCGTAACATGCATTTGGGCTAGTGCCACCTGGTACAGCGATTGTAAGTGCCCCGCAGCTCCCGAGGCGACCTTTCACGCACATTTTGGTGTAACACATGCACGGTCGAGCGAGAGTGAGCAAAAGAGAGTGAGTGAGAGTGCCTCGTTGAATGTATGTAACAAAGACTCAAGAATTGCGTTACATCGATCACCGGCAGCAGGTTTCGGCTTCCAAGTTTGCCAACTCACAAGGCATGCGCCGGAGTGCACCGAAGTGCATATTTGGAAATGTAGAAAATGATACATACGCACTGCTCGATGTGCTCGTCTACCACTACCTTACCTTCATTGCCTTATTGCCTCATTTCGACAGGCAACTTCCGCAAACGCCAGCTCAATCACTTCCTCAATATACATTTGTATCCAACCTACTCCGTCTACTACTTACACTGTGGTCTTAGCCTTACCCGGCACAGGCGACTTTCGCGTAAATCTTGTCCGCCTCACACAGTCACACAGCCACCGGTTCAACCACCACCAGACGATTGTGTGAATTGACCTGAGCAGTAGTAAACGCTAGAGGAGGCAGGTGTGAGGCGAGGCGGCAACGGGCCTGCCAGGCGAGCAATTCACCTCTCAAGGTAAAGCCGCGCGCGCCTCACTCTGATTGCCGACAGCAGCTTGCCAGTATCTCAGGCAACAGCAGTCCTGCTCCTGCGTTGCATAACCCAGCTGCGTTACGAGACGGGCTGGTCACCTCGTGTGAGCAAATGACATACGCTAAGCTGGCACGCTAAACTCGCAGGCTGTAGCCGGTGCAAGCACCATGCGCGGACGCGCAGCTCAGGTGCGTTCTGCGTGCGGCTTGGGGGCGTTCTAGAGAAGTTCAGACCAAAGAAAAGTGGCGAGAATTTGCTTCCAACTTCGGCGCAACTGTGGGTGTGGCTCTTGCTGCATATGGACATGGCTGTAGACGCATGCAGCGTCTTATATGTAAGCCCCTCATGCGCCGTTCAGGATGAGGACTACGTGGATGGCCACGATGACGATGGGAAGCCCGCAAGCGATAAACCGGTTAGCAGCAAGTACCGTGGCGTCTGCTGGAATCGTAAGGTGCGCATACTCGTGGAGTTCCACGGCTGGGCCATGGCGTTTTCAGGGTACCCGGCCACAGGCGGACCGGGAGCAGCCCAGAAGCTGCACACACAGCCCAGGCGCGGGAAAAGGCCTGAAACCCAGAGCGTATCGGCATGCATACCGGACTCTGCATGTATGTACGGCTGGCCTAGTGATGGCGGGGGTAACGGTAGTGGCTTGCTCTGGTGCGTGCAACTGCAGCAAAACTACGAACTACCCCGCGTCAACCGTTTGCAGCTGTGCCGCTCGCCCCTGTGGCTTGTTTGCGCCCTGGGCTACATACACCTTCAGCAACATACCGAAATTTCCAGTGTGCTACCCACATCCAGTTAGCCCCATGCCCTTCATCCAGCCGGCTCAGCCCCGCACCTACCTTGATTGGCCGAAACCTCGACTCCCAACCGGTTCCTCTCCCCCGCCTTTCACATCCGCTTTTAGGCTCTGAACCCAACTAACCCGGCCTTCCCCTCCGGCCCTCCCCAACCTGCCGTCCCACCCCAGCCCTCCCCAACACACATACATACATACATACATACGCCACTTCGTTTCTAACACTGATACGAGCATTCTCGACCCCTTTCCCTTGTGCTTTCCCAAAACACACACACACGCGCGCGCACACACACACA
>NC_057016.1:4293114-4306158 GCF_000002595.2 Chlamydomonas reinhardtii | reverse complement strand
GGTACACCAGCACCTTTGCCCCCCGACTAGCGTGACTGTCCCACAGCCTCCGCCACGTACCCCGCAGAAGGGACGCATCCGGGGGCGGCATGCGAGGGTCGCCCTCCACCGCCGCCGCTGCTGCCGCCGCCGCCGTGGCAGGCCCCGTGCTAGGTCCCGCCCCGCCCGCCGCCTGCTCCTGCAGCCGCGCGGAACGCCGCGGCCCCTTTTTTTTTGAGGAATCATCCTTACAAGGTTGAACAGGGGCAGACGCGCTGCCCCCCTGCTGCCTGAAGACAGCCTGGTCCCCGAGACCAGAACCCTGACAGGGCAAGAAGAGAAGAAAAGAGAAGAAAAACAGAAAGCAAACACCTCGAAAACCGCCAACAACCACCCCCACCCATCCCAACCCAACCCCACCCCGACCCGGCAGACAAAGCAGGAGGCTGGCCCCCCCGCCCCCCGGGAGGGGTTGCACAAAAACACCGCCAGACCTAACCCAAGCACCAACCTACACCACAGCCTAACCGCAAGAACCACCACCACCGCGCACCAGAAAAGGAAACACCAGCGCTACGCACTCGCCCCGCCCAAACCCACCCCACCACCACAAGTCGGTTGCTTAAGCAACACCCCAGGAGAGCCGGCAGAGGAGACACAAGCAGAAAACTAAACGGGCCAGATGTGGCGCTGACTAAGCGGGCTCCAGCCCGCTGCAAGACGCGCTGTGCAGGAAGGCCCACAGCCGCCCAGGCGCTGCGACGCCAGCCAGAGCTAAAACACATGGGCGCCAGATAAGCTGATGACGATAATACGCCAGGCCAGCGCCTGGAAAGAAACGCCGCCCAAAAGGAAACCTAGGGGGCCTGCACAGGTGATGCAAGCGTCAGCCGCAAGTTCAACTTCGGTGACCCACCCTGAACCTCCTCCACTTCACAAAGCGCGCCACCCGCCGACCAGATGGCCACAAAGTGCTCCAGCTTAGCCGCCTTGAGCTGTGCGGTGAGAAGCTGTGTGGGCAGAGCCGACAGGGTTTCAGGGGTTAGCGTGGCGGCAGTGAAACGCAGCTGCATCACCCTGCGCAGCTCGCTGACCACCTCCCGAACCACATGCTCCGACGTCTGCTTAGCAGGCTCGCGGGACCAGTACGCACACCAGACGGCGTACAAGAAGGTGGCCCGCAAAGTGCTCCACAGCAGCGCGCCCGCCCCCCGCGGGCCTGAGGCCCACATACCCATGCGGTCCCCCAGCATGAAGCCCGCGTCCGTCACTGGCGGCGCCGCTGCTTGGGGCGCAACGCAGGCCCACAGCTGCTGCAGCCACGTCCTCGCCTGCGCATAAGCTGGACACTCCAGGAAGATGTGCGTCAGGCTGGCCCACGCCCGCGGGCCAGGTGGCCCGCAGGCGGGGTGAGGACAGTGCGCCCCCAATCCCCCGCACCCCGTGGTCACCCGTGGACGAATTCCCTTGCCCGCCCTGTACAGCCCGCAAGGCAGGTAAGCATGTTGCAGCCTGTACACCAGCACCTTTGCCCCCCGACTGGCGTGGCTGTCCCACAGCCTCCGCCATGTACCCCGCAGAAGGGACGCATCCGGGGGCGGCATGCGAGGGTCGCCCTCCACCGCCGCCGCTGCTGCCGCCGCCGCCGTGGCAGGCCCCGTGCTAGGCCCCGCCCCGCCCGCCGCCTGCTCCTGCAGCCGCGCGGAACGCCGTGGCCCCTCACCCGACTGCTGGGACGGGGACGCATACGACTGCAGTTCTCTCGCCGGCGTGTTCTGCTGCCCGGCTGCCGCGGAGGTGCGGTGGAGCCAGGGGTCCAGAGCCACCGGGTTATTGTGGAAGTGCTGCGCCGCCGTGGTGGTCAGCTGCGCCGCTGCACGCTGCCACTCCGCCTCCCGCTCCGCCAGCCGCGACTGTGCCGCCGGCTGGGTCCCCGAACCCCCCGCCTGCTGTGCTGGCGCCGGGCACGGCATGGCTGCGGGGCGGGCCGGAGCCAGAGGGGCGGCCGGGTTGGCCGCGGTGATGGCCCGCCGCACGTCCCGCACCGTGTAGTCCGCCAAGCTGACACCCGCAATCCGGCAGTGCTCCGGGTGCACCACCACCCCAGCCTCCGGCGCCAGGAAGTACGGCGCCCGAGGCCACGCCCCTGCCCGTTCCCCTGGTGATGCTGCATCGTACGCCGCCCGCTCTTCAAAGGTCCACAGGTGCCGCGGCTTGCGGTGCTGCAGCACACAGGCAGGCTGCCACGCCCCATCCACTGCCGGGGGCAGCACGCCAGGCCCAGGCTCCAAGAGCCGCCCCGTGTAGTGGACGTAGGACACAGCCCCCGCAGCGTTAGCCACCCACAGCTGGTCCAGGCTAACCCGCCACTGTGGCGGCGCCGCTGGCGGCTGAGTGGCTGGCTGCGGCGGATGCTGTTCCACGCCCGCGCTCCGCACGTGGCCGACCGCGGCCGCCAGCCGGGCAGGCAGCCCCGCTGGCACCGGCGCGTCGCTGTACACCCACGCCCACGTGGTGGCAGGGTCCGGGCGCACATGAGTAAGCAGCGCCCGGGTGAGCGTCTTCCAGGGTTGCCGGCCTGGCTGGGCAAGCAGGGCGAAAGTCTTAGCTTGCAGGGCAGACAGGAACGCAGGCAGGTCGACATGGTTGACACCCCCATCCTTGTACGGCAGACAGGCCGTCTCCCGCTTTGGCAGCAGGAGCGGGTTCCCGTGCGATACCAGGCTGGCATCCTCAGCGTGCACGGAGCGCGCAGCAAAGTGGTCCACCAGGTCGGTGAGTTCCTTCAGCTGCGCAGGCGATGGGTTGAGGAAGCTGAAGTGGTAGGCCAGCTTCGCCGCCAGCACCTGCTTCGCAATGTGCACACGGCCAATCAGGGTCAGAGACAGGGCAGCCCACAGACGCGCCACAAACGCCATGCCGCGAGCCCGCCGGGTGAACAGGTCAGCTGCAGCCGCATCAGAGTCCCACGACAGAGGCACACCCAGGTGCGTCACGGCGCCAGTGGTAAACGGCACCCCCGTGTGTGGGCAAGGGCCCGTCAGGTGCGCAAACCTGCCAAGGCCCATGGCCTTGCTCTTGTCCGGATGGACACGGGCGTTGGACGCGCGGCAGAACAGCTGTACTGCCGCCATCAGGACCGGCCCGTCCACCGCCGGGTCGCGCGCCGTGAGGGTCGTGTCGTCAGCGTGGTGGGCAGCAGGTGGCGCCTGCTCGCCGCTGGGTAACAGGGGCGTGCGCAGTGCCCCTTGCTCCACCTGCCGCCGCAGAAAGGACGTCAGTGGCTGCATCTGGATGACCCACAGGGGTGGTGAGGCGGTGCTGCCCTGCGGCAAGCCGTTCAGCACTGGGAAGGCGTCAGAGAGCATCCCGTTCACACACACGCGGGCAGAGCCGTTGGCAGTGAGCAGGCGGATCCAGCGCAGCATGCGCGGCCCAAACCCCAGTCCCTCTGCGGACGCATACAGCCACTGCCGGTGCACCCGGTCATACGCCTTTTCAATGTCCAAGAAGTACAGCGCACCACCCTGCCGTGGCGTGCCGTCCGCGCCCACGTCCAGGCGCATCCATTCGATCAGGCCTTGGAGGTACAGCGCGTTGTCTCCAATCCAGCGGCCGGTGATGAACGCGGTCTGCAGCTCATCCACAACTGCATCCAGGGCGGGCTGCAGGCGGGCGCTGACGGCCTTGGACACCATCTTGAAGTCGCAGTTGAGCAGCGTGATGGGCCGGTAGGACGCCAGCTCGGCGCGGTCCAGGCTTTTGCCCTTGTAGATGAGCGTGATGATGCCCTCCCGCCAGGAGGCGGGCAGCGCCGCCGCCATTTCACCGCCATCGTGGGCGTCTGCAGCGGCAGCAAAGGCAGCGGCAGCAGCAGCACACAAGCGCGGACCCAGCAGCGCCCAGAAAACCTTGTACACCTCGTACGGGACCCCGTCCGACCCAGGCGCTTTACCATTGGCGGAGCCAGCCAGCGCTGCCATCAGCTCGGCATCACTGAGGGCGCCGTCACCGGACCCCTCTGCGGCGGCCTGCAGATCCGCTGGAACCTTGCGGTCAATGGCCGCCAGAAGCTGTTGCTGCGACGCCGTACAGACCGGCTGCACGCGGAACAGGCCGGTGGGGCTGGTGCTGCTGTACATGGCTGCGGCGGCTGCGGAGACAGTGTTGCGCGTGCCCGGCCCCGTGAGCGCCACAGGCGCCGGTTGCCCCGGCACCTTTAAGTGTGTGATGGGCTCCTGCGCGCCGGCTGCTGGCTCGTCAGCCTGCCGATGGAACCAGCGAGTGCCCCGCTCCCCATGCTCCTCCATCAGTGCAGCGCGGGCATTGTGACTGGCCGCTGCGGCAGCTGCGCGCTCCTCCCGCACCGCCAAGTTGGCCATGGCCGCAGCCTGACGCTGTGCGGCGCTGGCACCCGGCCGGTCGGCCAGGGCAGCGGCCGCGTCTGCGGCCAGCACCACGCCATGCAGCCCATCCCGGGTCTGGCGTGCATGCCGACGGTGGATGCTGGTGGCGGCCTCCCGCAAGAAGAACTTGTCCGCCTCCCATTGCGTGCAAGCGCCGTCACCTGTACTGGCCACGGGATTTGCGGCAACGTGCGCCTCCAAGCGCTGCTCGAGCTCCAAACGCAGCGAGGGGTGAAACAGCAGGTATGTGGGGAAGCGCCACTGCTCCCGGTGCGCATGTGGCAGGTCGGGCAAGGACAGGGTGAGCAGCACACCGTTGTGGTCCCCAGGCGCCCCATACGTGCGAGCGACATCCACCACCCACGGCGCCGCGGTGGCACTGACATACCACCGATCCAGGCGTGCGGGAGTGGCCGGCTTGGGCGTGGCCGGATGCGTGTAGCCCTTAGCGCCGCCACGCTTGCTCGCCCAAGGGTCCACCAGACTGAACTGGGCGAGGAGGCTGGCAAGTTGCGGGGCACCTGCAGCACGTGACGGGCTAGGGGCCGCCTCCTGACTGGCATCGGTGACACAGTTCCAGTCCCCACCGACAACAAGCACCCTGTCCGTGGCCAGGTGGGGATGCAGCCCGGCAAAGAAAGCAGGCTTGTCCGCCACGGCCGTGGGCGCATACACACACACGAAGCGCAGGCGCAAGTGACCCACGTCCCAATCCCAACATACCACACGGCCCGCCGCATCCGTTGACGGCGGCTGCAGTACGCAGCCTGGAAGGGACAGCCGACTCCGCGCCAGGATAGCCGCCCCACAGGAGTGGGGCGACGCTGCCGGGCTGGCAGCAAGGCAGTGGCGCCACGGAAGGCACGCCCCCTGCGCGGCACGAAGGCAAGACTCCAGCGCCGTCGTGTCAGTAGCGTGGGTCTCCTGCACCATCGCCACATCCGCCCCAACTTGCTGCAGGTGCGAGACCAGCGCCCGCGCCTTCAACGGCGAGCCCAGGCCGTTGACATTCACTGTCAGCAGCCGAAGGTTCGCCGCTCCCACTGGTGGCCGCATTATGAGCCCCCGCCGGCCACGGCAGCGCCGTGGCGGTTGCGGTTGCTGTTGCTGCTGTGGCGTTTGCCGCGGCGGCCGCCACCCTGGCTGGGGGGCGCGCCGCCGCTGCTGGTGCTCATGCTAGCGGCGCCTGAGCTGGCGCCGCCAGGGCGCAATGGAGCGCTGCCCAGGCTCATGAGGCTGGAGGTACTGCGGCTGCGGTGCTGGCGTTGCCGGCGGCTGGGCCCGCTGGCCCCGCCGGGGTCCGCCGGCCCACGCTTAGCGGACCGCAGGGTGCGGGCGTCTAGGAGCACGTAGTCCATGTAGGCCGTCTGCACCTGCTGCGCGGCGTCATCCAGCCGCTCCGTCACGTCGGAAGGCAGGGGCGTGTCTGCAGGCTGGGCTGAGTATAGGCGCCACCAGCCAGTGAACTCGTCGTGCAGCTGTGCCAGGACGGCGGTACGGCCGGCCGGCACGCGGCAGACGGCCCAGTCCGGTACGGTGGCGCCCTGGTCACGGAGGTAGGCGAGGAGGCGGCCACCAAGCGCATCGCGGCCAAGCTGCGTCCACTCATACCCCTGCACATCTGCGCAGCGGTTCTGGTGCGTCACGAGGTCAGAGCCGATGGCAACACACGTGTCCCGGGTCAGGCAAACGGCCCCGTACTCCGCCTCACTGCCCGCACCCCCACCAGCGCGCCCAGCCGTGTCGGCCGAAACCCCAGCCGGCGCGCCCAGGCCCCTGCCCCTGTCCTTACCACCACCCGCCGGTTGTGACGTCTGCAGTGGCGGCCCCGCCTGGGGCGGCGCCTGGGGCACTGCCCGCCCCGCTCCTCCACCCTGGCGCCCCGACCCGCTGCCCCCACCAGCCTGCTGTCCCCCGGCCGGCCGCCCAGTGGGCACGTGCGGCGGCGCGCTATCACCGTCCTGCGGGGGAGGCAGCCCACCGCCCAAGCACCCTGCCCTCTGCTGCGGAAGCTGGGCGGGGCCACAGCGCCCTTTGGAGCTGGGCTGTTGCTGCGGCGGCGGCGGCGGTGCGTGCGCGGCTGGTTGCACCCGTCGCCCACGCCCGGACGCCGCCGTGGCCGTGCCATCGCCCGCCCCGTCCTGTCCCCCCAGCGTGGCCAGGACCCCAAAGCGGGAGCCGGTCCGGGGCCTGGGCGGCTGCACCTGGCGCTGCTGCTCCTGCTGCTGCTGTTGCTGTACCCGCCGTTGCTGCTGGAGATGGAGGTCCGCCATGTAGGCCAAGTACCGCTGCATCGCAGCTGCCAGCTGCTTATCCTGCCTGGCGGCTGCCCGCTGATCAAAGGGCGGCTGTGCCGCGGGAGCCCCACTGGGCTGCTGCTGCACGCCAGCCGGCCCAGCATCGGCAGTGCGACGCCTGGCCGCCGGCGGCCCCCCTACGCCTGCCGACGGCTGCCCCCCGCTAAGCCCTCCCGCTGCCACCCGCTGCTGTGAAGAGGGCTGCTGCTGCCGCTCGGCCCTCAGGGGATCCGCAGCAGCACGGGTGCTTCCCCCCGCCACCAGAGCTGGCAGCGAGGGCGAGGCCACGGCGGGTGGTCCGCGGGCGCCACCAGCGGCAGCCGCTGCGTCACCCACACCCGCCGCCTCCTGCATCTGCACGTCCCCCACGTGGTCAACTATGTCAATACATTGCCCACGCCGTGACGCCGCCGCGCCAGGGCCACCGCCCGCCCCGTCCTGCCCCCCCCGCGTGGCCAGGACCACATCCTGGGAGCCGGTCCGGGGCCTGGGCGACTGCCCCTGGCGCTGCAGTTCCTGCTGCTGCTGCTGCTGTAACCGCCGTTTCTGCTGGAGATTGAGGTCCGCCAGCTCGGCCAAGTACCGCCGCATCACAGCGGACTGCTCCTGATCCTGCCCGGCGGCGGCCCGCGGATCCAAGGGCGGCCGTGGCGCGGGAGCGCCACTGTGCTGCTGCTGCACGCCAGCCGGCCCAGCACCGGCAGGGCGAGGCCTGGCCGCCGGCGGCCCCCCCACGCCTGCCGCCGGCTGGACCCCGCTAAGCCCTCCCACTGCCACCCGCTGCTGCGAAGAGGGCTGCTGCTGCAGCACGGCCCGCAGGGCAGCCGCAGCAGCACGGTTGCTTCCCCCCGCCACCAGAACTGGCAGCAGGGGCGGGGCCCCGCTGAGTGGCCCACTGGCGCCACCAGCTGCAGCCGCCACGTCACCCAAACCCGCCGCCTCCTGCATCTGCACGTCCCCTACGTGGTCAACGATGTCCGCTGCGGTCGCCATGGCAGCCGCGGGCCTCACCCCACCCAAGGTGTTGCCTCCCAGGTCAGCGACCCCGGCTGCAGCCGGAGCAGGGCTGCCTGCCGCAGCTGTCGTGGCTGTCCCAGCCGCCTGGGGGGCGCCACGGACCTCCACCTGCATGGGCTCCTCACCGGGCATCTCAAACTTGGCACAGTGCAGGTGAGAGAGCTGCGGGTCCCAGATGGGGCCCCGCACACAGGCAAAGATGTGGTTGGTGATGCCCTGGCCTGCGGGGGCCTGGGGCTCCCCCTTGGGGCCCACCGATTTGGCGCACTGCTCTGAGACCACATAAGCACACGCCAGCTTAGAGGGGTCCGAGGTGGTGGGATAGCCGCCCGCCTGCAGCACCAAATCGGTGCGACCGCGGAAAGCCCCCCACACAGGGCCCCCTACCATCTTGACCGTGACGGTGTAGGTGCCCGGAATGATGGGCCGGGTGTCCACTGGCACGTGAACCGTGAGGACAGCCTGACCGCGCTGGAGCGGTACCGCCAGCGGCGACTTGCGCATGAGCTCCGCTGTGAAGGCTGCTTTGCTGGCGCTGGTCGCGCGCCGGCTGAAGGCCAGCCCCGCAAACGTGCGGGAGGGGCGGCCTGTGCTGTGCAGAGAGTGGCCCTGCAAGAGCTGCGGCTGGTTGCCCTGCCTGCACATGGTGTCCAGCACTGACAGGGCAGCACTGGTCACCTCCCGGACGCCGGCTGAGGACAGCTGCTCGCCCTCTGGGAGCCCCGTGGTGGCGCCCACCAGAAGGACTGGGTAGGTAGGCAGGCTGGGGCCCTGAGGCTGCGTCGTCAGGTCCTGCACGCCGTGCGCCAGGCTATGCGTGGACAGGGCAAGGTGGAGCTGCAGCCCGGGGCTGAAGAATGGGCTGGCAGTGCTGCCCCCACCTGCAGGGGTGCGGTCCGCTGCCAAGTCTGGCAGTGGGCGGTGATGCCCAAACGCAGGCCCCCCCCACGGCACGGCATGTGCTGCTGCGGCCGCGCCGTGTGTGTGTGTGCTGCATGGCTGGTGTTGGCCCCTGGTGTCTTGGCTGCGCTGAGACACCAGGCGGAACCGACCAGGATCACCCAGCAACTGCATAGCTACCCAAGATCAGCACTCACAGGGCATCAAAGCAGGGCGGGCGCCAGGCAGCCGGGCGCCAGGCAACAAGGGCACGAAGACGAGCCACACCCCAAAAAAACAGCCAAGTGCTGCAGGGCTCCCCCGACCGCCACACCCAAAGCACCCTGCTGCACGCGCGGATGCAAATGACCAACCACAAAGGTTGATACGCCGCCTGCTCCAAGCTGGTGAAGTGTGGTGCTCGCCGAGATGTTAAAATGCCGACAAGCGAAATGTCGCCAACTCCACGGCGACGCTCCTGAACCGCCAGAATCCTATTCCATAGCAGTGTCGAGTTCCAAAGCACAAGCCGGCATAGGCTGAAGGGCGCTGGAGAGGGAGTGTCGCGCTACAGCTGCAAAGTGGACTGACGAAAAACGAGGACGCCCGGTGGAGCCAGGGGTGGAGCCAGGGGTCCAGAGCCACCGGGTTATTGTGGAAGTGCTGCGCCGCCGTGGTTGTCAGCTGCGCCGCTGCACGCTGCCACTCCGCCTCCCGCTCCGCCAGCCGCGACTGTGCCGCCGGCTGTGTCCCCGAACCCCCCGCCTGCTGTGCTGGCGCTGGGCACAGCATGGCTGCGGGGCGGGCCGGAGCCGGAGGTGCGGCCGGGTTAGCCGCGGTGATGGCCCGCCGCACGTCCCGCACCGTGTAGTCCGCCAAGCTGACACCCGCAATCCGGCAGTGCTCCGGGTGCACCACCACCCCAGCCTCCGGCGCCAGGAAGTACGGCGCCCGAGGCCACGCCCCCGCCCGGTCCCCTGGTGATGCTGCATCGTACGCCGGCCGCTCTTCAAAGGTCCACAGGTGCCGCGGCTTGCGATGCTGCAGCACACAGGCAGGCTGCCACGCCCCATCCACCGCCGGGGGCAGCACGCCAGGTCCAGGCTCCAAGAGCCGCCCCGTGTAGTGGACGTAGGACACAGCCCCCGCAGCGTGAGCCACCCACAGCTGGTCCAGGCTAACTAGCCACTGTGGCGGCGCCGCTGGCGGCTGAGTGGCTGGCTGCGGTGGATGCTGTTCCACGCCCGCGCTCCGCACGTGGCCGACTGCGGCCACCAGCCGGGCAGGCAGCCCCGCTGGCGCTGGCGCGTCGCTGTACACCCACGCCCACGTGGTGGCGGAGTCCGGGCGCACATGGGTAAGCAGCGCCCGGGTGAGCGTCTTCCAGGGTTGCCGGCCTGGCTGGGCAAGGAGGGCGAAAGTCTTAGCTTGCAGGGCAGACAGGAACGCAGGCAGGTCGACGTGGTTGACACCCCCATCCTTGTACGGCAGACAGGCCGTTTCCCGCTTGGGCAGCAGGAGCGGGTTCCCATGCGACACCAGGCTGGCGTCCTCAGCGTGCATGGAGCGCGCAGCAAAGTGGTCCACCAGGTCGGTGAGTTCCTTCAGCTGCGCAGGCGACGGGTTGAGGAAGCTGAAGTGGTAGGCCAGCTTTGCCACCAGCACCTGCTTTGCAATGTGCACACGGCCAACGAGAGTCAGAGACAGGGCAGCCCACAGACGCGCCACAAACGCCATGCCGCGAGCCCGCCGGATGTACAGTTCAACCTTGTAAGGATGATTCCTCAAAAAAAGCTGCAGCCGCATCAGAGTCCCACGACAGGGGCACACCCAGGTGCGTCACGGCGCCAGTGGTAAACGGCACCCCCGTGTGTGGGCAAGGGCCCGTCAGGTGCGCAAACCTGCCAAGGCCCATGGCCTTGCTCTTGTCCGGATGGACACGGGCGTTGGACGCGCGGCAGAACAGCTGTACTGCCGCCATCAGGACCGGCCCGTCCACCGCCGGGTCGCGCGCCGTGAGGGTCGTGTCGTCAGCGTGGTGGGCAGCAGGCGGCGCCTGCTCGCCGCTGGGTAACAGGGGCGTGCGCAGTGCCCCTTGCTCCACCTGCCGCCGCAGAAAGGATGTCAGTGGCTGCATCTGGATGACCCACAGGGGTGGTGAGGCGGTGCTGCCCTGCGGCAAGCCGTTCAGCACTGGGAAGGCGTCAGAGAGCACACACACGCGGGCAGAGCCTTTGGCAGTGAGCAGGCGGATCCAGCGCAGCATGCGCGGCCCAAACCCCAGTCCCTCTGTGGACGCATACAGCCACTGCCGGTGCACCCGGTCATACGCCTTTTCGATGTCCAAGAAGTACAGCGCACCACCCTGCCGTGGCGTGCCGTCCGCGCCCACGTCCAGGCGCATCCATTCTTTTTTTTTTTTTTTGAGGAATCATCCTTACAAGGTTGAACAGGGGCAGACGCGCTGCCCCCCTGCTGCCAGAAAGCAGCCTGGTCGATCAGGCCTTGGAGGTACAGCGCGTTGTCTCCAATCCAGCGGCCGGTGATGAACGCGGTCTGCAGCTCATCCACAACTGCATCCAGGGCGGGCTGCAGGCGGGCGCTGACGGCCTTGGACACCATCTTGAAGTCGCAGTTGAGCAGCGTGATGGGCCGGTAGGACGCCAGCTCGGCGCGGTCCAGGCTTTTGCCCTTGTAGATGAGCGTGATGATGCCCTCCCGCCAGGAGGCGGGCAGCGCCGCCGCCATTTCACCGCCATCGTGGGCGTCTGCAGCGGCAGCAAAGGCAGCGGCAGCAGCAGCACACAAGCGCGGACCCAGCAGCGCCCAGAAAACCTTGTACACCTCGTACGGGACCCCATCCGACCCAGGCGCTTTACCATTGGCGGAGCCAGCCAGCGCTGCCATCAGCTCGGCATCACTGAGGGCGCCGTCACCGGACCCCTCTGCGGCGGCGTGCAGATCCGCCGGAACCTTGCGGTCAATGGCCGCCAGAAGCTGTTGCTGCGACGCCGTACAGACCGGCTGCACGCGGAACAGGCCGGTGGGGCTGGTGCTGCTGTACATGGCTGCGGCGGCGGCGGAGACAGTGTTGCGCGTGCCCGGCCCCGTGAGCGCCACAGGCGCCGGTTGCCCCGGCACCTTCAAGTGCGTGATGGGCTCCTGCGCGCCGGCTGCTGGCTCGTCAGCCTGCCGATGGAACCAGCGAGTGCCCCGCTCCCCATGCTCCTCCATCAGTGCAGCGCGGGCATTGTGGCTGGCCGCTGCGGCAGCTGCCCGCTCCTCCCGCACCGCCAAGTTGGCCATGGCCGCAGCCTGACGCTGCGCGGCGCTGGCACCCGGCCGGTCGGCCAGGGCAGCGGCCGCGTCTGCGGCCAGCACCACGCCATGCAGCCCATCCCGGGTCTGGCGTGCATGCCGACGGTGGATGCTGGTGGCGGCCTCCCGCAAGAAGAACTTGTCCGCCTCCCATTGCGTGCAAGCGTCCCAGGCTGTTTTCAGGCAGCAGGGGGGCAGCGCGTCTGCCCCTGTTCAACCTTGTAAGGATGATTCCTCAAAAAAAAAAAAGCGCCGTCACCTGTACTGGCCACAGGATTTGCGGCAACGTGCGCCTCCAAGCGCTGCTCGAGCTCCAAACGCAGCGAGGGGTGAAACAGCAGGTATGTGGGGAAGCGCCCTGCTCCCGGTGCGCATGTGGCAGGTCGGGCAAGGCCAGGGTGAGCAGCACACCGTTGTGGTCCCCAGGTGCCCCATACGTGCGAGCGACATCCACCACCCACGGCGCCACGGTGGCACTGACATACCACCGATCCAGGCGTGCGGGAGTGGCCGGCTTGGGTGTGGCCGGATTTTGTTTTGAGGAATCATCCTTACAAGGTTGAACAGGGGCAGACGCGCTGCCCCCCTACTGCCGGAAAGCAGCCTGGTCCCCGAGACCAGAACCCTGACAGGGCAAGAAGAGAAGAAAAGAGAAGAAAAACAGAAAACAAACACCTCGAAAACCGCCACCCACCACCCCCATCCATCCCACCCCACCCCACCCCGACCCGGCAGACAGAGCAGAAGGCTGGCCCCCCCGCCCCCCGGGAGGGGTTGCACAAAAACACCGCCAGACCTAACCCAAGCACCAGCCTACACCACAGCCTAACCGCAAGAACCACCACCACCGCGCGCCAGAAAAGGAAACACCAGCGCTACGCACTCGCCCCGCCCAAACCCACCCCACCCCCACAAGTCGGTTGCTTAAGCAACACCCCAGGAGAACCGGCAGAGGAGACACAAGCAGAAAACTAAACGGGCCAGATGTGGCGCTGACGGATGCGTGTAGCCCTTGGCGCCGCCACGCTTGCTCGCCCAAGGGTCCACCAGACTGAACTGGGCGAGGAGGCTGGCAAGTTGCGGGGCACCTGCAGCACGTGACGGGCTAGGGGCCGCCTCCTGACTGGCATCGGTGAGGGGATCCTCTA
>NC_057016.1:4289164-4292962 GCF_000002595.2 Chlamydomonas reinhardtii | reverse complement strand
TTCGGGGTACGTGGCGGAGGCTGTGGGACAGCCACGCCAGTCGGGGGGCAAAGGTGCTGGTGTACCGGATGCAACATGCTTACCTGCCTTGCGGGCTGTACAGGGCGGGCAAGGGCATTCGTCCACGGGTGACCACGGGGTGCGGGGGGTTGGGGGCGCACTGTCCTCACCCCGCCTGCGGGCCACCTGGCCCGCGGGCGTGGGCCAGCCTGACGCACATCTTCCTGGAGTGTCCAGCTTATGCGCAGGCGAGGACGTGGCTGCAGCAGCTGTGGGCCTGCGTTGCGCCCCAGGCAGCGGCGCCGCCAGTGACGGACGCGGGCTTCATGCTGGGGGACCGCATGGGTGTGTGGACCTCAGGCCCGCGGGGGGCGGGCGCGCTGCTGTGGAGCACTTTGCGGGCCACCTTCTTGTACGCCGTCTGGTGTGCGTACTGGTCCCGTGAGCCTGCTAAGCAGACGTCGGAGCATGTGGTTTGGGAGGTGATCAGCGAGCTGCGCAGGGTGATTTTGTTTTGAGGAATCATCCTTACAAGGTTGAACAGGGGCAGACGCGCTGCCCCCCTACTGCCGGAAAGCAGCCTGGTCCCCGAGACCAGAACCCTGACAGGGCAAGAAGAGAAGAAAAGAGAAGAAAAACAGAAAACAAACACCTCGAAAACCGCCACCCACCACCCCCATCCATCCCACCCCACCCCACCCCGACCCGGCAGACAGAGCAGAAGGCTGGCCCCCCCGCCCCCCGGGAGGGGTTGCACAAAAACACCGCCAGACCTAACCCAAGCACCAGCCTACACCACAGCCTAACCGCAAGAACCACCACCACCGCGCGCCAGAAAAGGAAACACCAGCGCTACGCACTCGCCCCGCCCAAACCCACCCCACCCCCACAAGTCGGTTGCTTAAGCAACACCCCAGGAGAACCGGCAGAGGAGACACAAGCAGAAAACTAAACGGGCCAGATGTGGCGCTGACGGATGCGTGTAGCCCTTGGCGCCGCCACGCTTGCTCGCCCAAGGGTCCACCAGACTGAACTGGGCGAGGAGGCTGGCAAGTTGCGGGGCACCTGCAGCACGTGACGGGCTAGGGGCCGCCTCCTGACTGGCATCGGTGACACAGTTCCAGTCCCCACCGACAACAAGCACCCTGTCCGTGGCCAGGTGGGTATGCAGCCCGGCAAAGAACGCAGTCTTGTCCGCCACGGCCGTGGGCGCATACACACACACGAAGCGCAGGCGCAGGTGACCCACGTCCCAATCCCAACATACCACACGGCCCGCCGCATCCGTTGACGGCGGCTGCAGTACGCAGCCTGGAAGGGACAGCCGACTCCGCGCCAGGATAGCCGCCCCACAGGAGTGGGGCGACGCTGCCGGGCTGGCAGCGAGGCAGTGGCGCCACGGAAGGCATGCCCCCTGCGCGGCACGAAGGCAAGACTCCAGCACCGTCATGTCAGCGTGGGTCTCCTGCACCATTTGCTGCGCGCTCCATGCACGCTGAGGACGCCAGCCTGGTGTCGCACGGGAACCCGCTCCTGCTGCCAAAGCGGGAAACGGCCTGTCTGCCGTACAAGGACGGGGGTGTCAACCACGTCGACCTGCCTGCGTTCCTGTCTGCCCTGCAAGCTAAGACTTTCGCCCTCCTTGCCCAGCCAGGCCGGCAACCCTGGAAGATGCTCACCCGGGCGCTGCTTACCCATGTGCGCCCGGACTCCGCCACCACGTGGGCGTGGGTGTACAGCGACGCGCCGGCGCCAGCGGGGCTGCCTGCCCGGCTGGCGGCCGCGGTCGGCCACGTGCGGAGCGCGGGTGTGGAACAGCATCCGCCGCAGCCAGCCACTCAGCCGCCAGCGGCGCCGCCACAGTGGCGGGTTAGCCTGGACCAGCTGTGGGTGGCTAACGCTGCGGGGGCTGTGTCCTACGTCCACTACACGGGGCGGCTCTTGGAGCCTGGGCCTGGTGTGCTGCCCCCGGCAGTGGATGGGGTGTGGCAGCCTGCCTGTGTGCTGCAGCATCGCAAGCCGCTGCACCTGTGGACCTTTGAAGAGCGGGCGGCGTACGATGCAGCATCACCAGGGGAACGGGCAGGGGCGTGGCCTCGGGCGCCGTACTTCCTGGCGCCTGAAGCTGGAGTGGTGGTGCACCCGGAGCACTGCCGGATTGCGGGTGTCAGCTTGGCGGACTACACGGTGCGGGACGTGCGGCGGGCCATCACCGCGGCTAACCCGGCCGCACCTCCGACTCCGGCCCGCCCCGCAGCCATGCCGTGCCCGGCGCCAGCACAGCAGGCGGGGGGTTCGGGGACACAGCCGGCGGCACAGTCGCGGCTGGTGGAGCGGGAGGCGGAGTGGCAGCGTGCAGCGGCGCAGCTGACCACCACGGCGGCGCAGCACTTCCACAATAACCCGGTGGCTCTGGACCCCTGGCTCCACCGCACCTCCGCGGCCGCCGGGCAGCAGAACACGCCGGCGAGAGAACTGCAGTCGTATGCGTCCCCGTCCCAGCACTCGGGTGAGGGGCCGCGGCGCTCCGCGCGGCTGCAGGAGCAGGCGGCGGGCGGGGCGGGACCTAGCACGGGGCCTACCACGGCGGCGGCGGCAGCAGCGGCGGCGGTGGAGGGCGACCCTCGCATGCTGCCCCCGGATGCGTCCCTTCTGCGGGGTACGTGGCGGAGGCTGTGGGACAGCCACGCCAGTCGGGGGGCAAAGGTGCTGGTGTACCGGATGCAACATGCTTACCTGCCTTGCGGGCTGTACAGGGCGGGCAAGGGCATTCGTCCACGGGTGACCACGGGGTGCGGGGGGTTGGGGGCGCACTGTCCTCACCCCGCCTGCGGGCCACCTGGCCCGCGGGCGTGGGCCAGCCTGACGCACATCTTCCTGGAGTGTCCAGCTTATGCGCAGGCGAGGACGTGGCTGCAGCAGCTGTGGGCCTGCGTTGCGCCCCAGGCAGCGGCGCCGCCAGTGACGGACGCGGGCTTCATGCTGGGGGACCGCATGGGTGTGTGGACCTCAGGCCCGCGGGGGGCGGGCGCGCTGCTGTGGAGCACTTTGCGGGCCACCTTCTTGTACGCCGTCTGGTGTGCGTACTGGTCCCGCGAGCCTGCTAAGCAGACGTCGGAGCATGTGGTTCGGGAGGTGGTCAGCGAGCTGCGCAGGGTGATGCAGCTGCGTTTCACTGCCGCCACGCTAACCCCTGAAACCCTGTCGGCTCTGCCCACTCAGCTTCTCACCGCACAGCTCAAGGCGGCTAAGCTGGAGCACTTTGTTGCCATCTGGTCGGCGGGTGGCGCGCTTTGTGAAGTGGAGGAGGTTCAGGGTGGGTCACCGAAGTTGAACTTGCGGCTGACGCTTGCATCACCTGTGCAGGCCCCCTAGGTTTCCTTCTGGGCAGCGTTTCTTTCCAGGCACTGGCGTGGCGTTTTATCGTCATCAGCTTGTCTGGCGCCCATGAGTTTTTTTTTTTTGAGGAATCATCCTATGAGTACTAGCTCTGGCTGGAGTGGCAGCGCCTGGGCGGCTGTGGGACTTCCTGCACAGCACGTCTTGCAGCGGGCTGGAGCCCGCTTAGTCAGCGCCACATCTGGCCCGTTTAGTTTTCTGCTTGTGTCTCCTCTGCCGGTTCTCCTGGGGTGTTGCTTAAGCAACCGACTTGCGGGGGTGGGGTGGGTTCGGGCGGGGCTTGTGCGTAGCACTGGTGTTTCCTTTTCTGGCGCGCAGTGGTGGTGGTTCTTGCGGTTAGGCTGTGGTGTAGGCTGGTGCTTGAGTTAGGTCTGGCGGTGTTTTTGTGCTACCCCTCCC
>NC_057016.1:4262418-4264653 GCF_000002595.2 Chlamydomonas reinhardtii | reverse complement strand
GGCAGCCTGGATCACATCACAGAACCTCGATAGGGCCAGAGATCAGAGAAGAGAAGAGAAGTTTTTTGTTCCACCACACACCTACTGGAAACCTCAACAGCCAGGTGACACCACACACCTACTGGAGTTCTCAACAGCCAGGTGACAACTACAGCCACTGCATTGACCACACAGATCATCTAGAGCTCTCCAGTTGACAGGCCCAGAGCTCCACTTGAATCTTGGATCTTGAACTTGAAAGCTCTCCAGTTGCAGGCCCAGAGCTCCAGCCTTGTACCCCAGAGACTCCCTGCACCACAGGGGGGGTCTACACACCACCAAGGTGCGGATGGGTTTTGGTAAACCAGGGCCCTTCCTGGTGGGGTGACCGGGATTCGAACCCAGGATCTCTCGAAGCCTTAACGAAATCGGCTTGAGTGGCATCGGTGACACAGTTCCAGTCCCCACCGACAACAAGCACCCTGTCCGTGGCCAGGTGGGGATGCAGCCCGGCAAAGAAAGCAGGCTTGTCCGCCACGGCCGTGGGCGCATACACACACACAAAGCGCAGGCGCAGGTGACCCACGTCCCAATCCCAACATACCACACGGCCCGCCGCATCCGTTGACGGCGGCTGCAGTACGCAGCCTGGAAGGGACAGCCGACTCCGCGCCAGGATAGCCGTCCCACAGGAGTGGGGCGACGCTGCCGGGCTGGCAGCAAGGCAGTGGCGCCACGGAAGGCACGCCCCCTGCGCGGCACGAAGGCAGGACTCCAGCGCGGTCGTGTCAGTAGCGTGGGTCTCCTGCACCATCGCCACATCCGCCCCAACTTGCTGCAGGTGCGAGACCAGCGCCCGCGCCTTCAACGGCGAGCCCAGGCCGTTGACATTCACTGTCAGCAGCCGAAGGTTCGCCGCGCCCACTGGTGGCCGCATTATGAGCCCCCGCCGGCCACGGCAGCGCCGTGGCGGTTGCGGTTGCTGTTGCTGATGTGGCGTTTGTCGCGGCGGCCGCCACCCTGGCTGGGGGGCGCGCCGCCGCTGCTGGTGCTCATGCTAGCGGCGCCTGAGCTGGCGCCGCCGGGGCGCAATGGAGCGCTGCCCAGGCTCATGAGGCTGAAGGTACTGCGGCTGCGTTGCTGGCGTTGCCGGCGGCTGGGCCCGCTGGCCCCGCCGGGGTCCGCCGGCCCACGCTTAGCGGACCGCAGGGTGCGGGCGTCTAGGAGCACGTAGTCCATGTAGGCCGTCTGCACCTGCTGCGCGGTGTCATCCAGCTGCTCCGTCACGTCGGAAGGCAGGGGCGTGTCTGCAGGCTGGGCTGAGTATAGGCGCCACCAGCCAGTGAACTCGTCATGCAGCTGTGCCAGGACGGCGGTACGGCCAGCCGGCACGCGGCAGACGGCCCAGTCCGGTACGGTGGCGCCCTGGTCACGGAGGTAGGCGAGGAGGCGGCCACCAAGCGTGTCGTGGCCCAACTGCGCCCACTCAAACCCCTGCACATCTGCGCAGCGGTTCTGGTGCGTCACGAGGTCAGAGCCGATGGCAACACACGTGTCCCGGGTCAGGCTAACGGCCCCGTACTCCGCCTCACTGCCCGCACCCCCACCCGCGCGCCCAGGCGTGTTGGCCGAAACCCCTGCCCCTGCCCTTACCACCACCCGCCGGTTGTGACGTCTGCAGTGGCGGCCGCGTCTGGGGCGGCGGCGGGGGCACTGCCTGTCCCGCTCCTCCACCCTGGCGCCCCGACCCGCTGCCCCCACCAGCCTGCTGTCCCCCGGCCGGCCGCCCAGTGGGCACGCGCGGCGGCGAGCTAGCACCGTCCTGCGGGGGAGGCAGCCCGCCGCCCAAGCGCCCTGCCCTCTGCTGCGGGAGCTGGGCGGGGTAACCGCGCCCTTTGGAGTGGGGCTGTTGCTGCGGCGGCGGCGGCGGTGCGTGCGCGGCTGGTTGCACCCGTCGCCCACGCCCGGGCGCCGCCGTGGCAGCGCCATCGCCCGCCCCGTCCTGTCCCCCCAGCGTGGCCAGGACCTCAAACCGGGAGCCGGTCCGGGGCCTGGGCGGCTGCACCTGGCACTGCTGCTCCTGCTGCTGCTGTTGCTGTACCCGCCGTTGCTGCTGGAGATGGAGGTCCGCCTTGTGGGCCAAGTACCGCTGCATCGCAGCTTTCAGCTGCTGATCCTGCCTGGCGGCTGCCCGCTGATCAAAGGGCAGCTGCGGCGCGGGAGCCCCACTGGGCTGCTGCTGCACGCCAGCCGGCC
>NC_057016.1:4260545-4261927 GCF_000002595.2 Chlamydomonas reinhardtii | reverse complement strand
CCCCACGTGGTCAACTATGTCAACACGTTGCCCACGCCGTGACGCCGCCCTGCCAGCGCCACCGCCCGCCCCGTCCTGTCCCCCCAGCGTGGCCAGGACCATAACCTGGGAGCCGGTCCGGGGCCTGGGTGACTGCCCCTGGCGCTGCAGCTCCTGCTGCTGCTGCTGCTGTAACCGCTGTTGCCGCTGAAGATTGAGCTCCGCCAGCTCAGCCAAGTACCGCCGCAGCACAGCGGTCTGCTCCTGATCCTGCCCGGCGGCTGCCCGCTGATCCAAGGGCGGCAGTGGCGCGGGAGCGCCACTGTGCTGCTGCTGCACGCCAGCGGGAAACGGCCTGTCTGCCGTACAAGGATGGGGGTGTCAACCACGTCAACCTGCCTGCGTTCCTGTCTGCCCTGCAAGCTAAGACCTTCGCCCTGCTTGCCCAGCCAGGCCGGCAACCCTGGAAGACGCTCACCCGGGCGCTGCTTACCCATGTGCGCCCGGACTCCGCCACCACGTGGGCGTGGGTGTACAGCGACGCGCCGACGCCAGCGGGGCTGCCTGCCCGGCTGGCGGCCGCGGTCGGCCACGTGCGGAGCGCGGGCGTGGAACAGCATCCGCCGCAGCCAGCCACTCAGCCGCCAGCGGCGCCGCCACAGTGGCGGGTTAGCCTGGACCAGCTGTGGGTGGCTAACGCTGCGGGGGCTGTGTCCTACGTCCACTACACGGGGCGGCTCTTGGAGCCTGGGCCTGGCGTGCTGCCCCCGGCGGTGGATGGGGCGTGGCAGCCTGCCTGTGTGCTGCAGCATCGCAAGCCGCGGCACCTGTGGACCTTTGAAGAGCGGGCGGCGTACGATGCAGCATCACCAGGGGAACGGGCGGGGGCGTGGCCTCGGGCGCCGTACTTCCTGGCGCCGGAGGCTGGGGTGGTGGTGCACCCGGAGCACTGCCGGATTGCGGGTGTCAGCTTGGCGGACTACACGGTGCGGGACGTGCGGCGGGCCATCACCGCGGCCAACCCGGCCGCACCTCCGGCTCCGGCCCGCCCCGCAGCCATGCCGTGCCCGGCGCCAACACAGCAGGCGGGGGATTCGGGGCCCCAGCCGGCGGCACAGTCGCGGCTGGCGGAGCGGGAGGCGGAGTGGCAGCGTGCAGCGGCGCAGCTGACCACCAAGCAAACGCCACAGCAGCAACAGCAACCGCAACCGCCACGGCGCTGCCGTGGCCGGCGGGGGCTCATAATGCGGCCACCAGTGGGAGCGGCGAACCTTCGGCTGCTGACAGTGAATGTCAACGGCCTGGGCTCGCCGTTCAAGGCGCGGGCGCTGGTCTCGCACCTGCAGCAAGTTGGGGCGGATGTGGCGATGGTGCAGGAGACCCACGCTACTGACACGACGGCG